>NW_027469546.1:0-104948 GCF_051020765.1 Lasioglossum baleicum
GTTATGCGTTATGCGTTATGCGTTATGCGTTATGCGTTATGCGTTATGCGTTATGCGTTATGCGTTATGCGTTATGCGTTATGCGTTATGCGTTATGCGTTATGCGTTATGCGTTATGCGTTATGCGTTATGCGTTATGCGTTATGCGTTATGCGTTAAGCGTTATGCGTTATGCGTTATGAGCTATGCGTTAAGCGTTATGCGTTATGCATTATGCGTTATGCGTTATGCGTTATGCGTTATGCGTTATGCGTTATGCGTTATGCGTTATGCGTTATGCGTTATGCGTTATGCGTTATGCGTTATGCGTTATGCGTTATGCGTTATGCGTTATGCGTTATGCGTTATGCGTTATCCGTTATGCGTTATGCGTTATCCGTTATGCGTTATGCGTTATGCGTTATGCGTTATGCGTTATGCGTTATGCTTTATGCGTTATGCGTTATGCGTCTTGCGTTATCCGTTATGCGTTATCCGTTATGCGTTATGCGTTATGCGTTATGCGTTATGCGTTATGGGTTATGCGTTATGCGTTATGCATTATGCGTTACCCGTTATGCGTTAGGCGTTATGCGTTAAGCGTTATGCGTTATGCGTTATGCGTTATGCGTTATGCGTTATGCGCGATGCGTTATGCGTTATGCGTTATGCGTTATGCGTTATGCGTTATGCGTTATGTGTTATGCGTTATGCGTTATGCGTTATGCGTTATGCGTTATGCGTTATGCGTTATGCGTTATGCGTTATGCGTTATGCGTTATGCGTTATGCGTTATGCGTTATGCGTTATGCGTTATGCGTTATGCGTTATGCGTTATGCGTTATGCGTTATGCGTTATGCGTTATGCGTTATGCGTTATGCGTTATGCGTTATGCGTTATGCGTTATGCGTTATGCGTTATGCGTTATGCGTTATGCGTTATGCGTTATGCGTTATGCGTTATGCGTTATGCGTTATGCGTTATGCGTTATGCGTTGTGATTTATGCGTTATGCGTTATGCGGTTTGCGTTATGCGTTATGCGTTATGCGTTATGCGTCATGCGTTATGCGTTAAGCGTTATGGGCTATGCGTTAAGCGTTATGCGTTATGCGTTATGCGTTATGGGTTATGCGTTATGCGTAATTCGTTATGCGTTATGCGTTATGCGATATGCGTTATGCGTTATCCGTTATGCATTATGCGTTATGCGTTATGCGTTATGCGTTATGGGCTATGCGTTATGCGTTAAGCGTTATGGGCTATGCGTTAAGCGTTATGCGTTATGCGTTATGGGTTATGCGTTATGCGTAATTCGTTATGCGTTATGCGTTATGCGATATGCGTTATGCGTTATCCGTTATGCATTATGCGTTATGCGTTATGCGTTATCCGTTATGCGTTATGCGCGATGCGTTATGCGTTATGCGTTATGGGCTATGCGTTATGCGTTATCAGCTATGCGTTAAGCGTTATGCGTTATGCATTATGCGTTATGCGTTATGCGTAATGCGTTATGCGTTATGCGTTATGCGTTATGCGTTATGCGTTATGCGTTATGCGTTATGCGTTATGCGTTATGCGTTATCCGTTATGCGTTATGCGTTATGCGTTATCCGTTATGCGTTATGCGTTATGCGTTATGCGTTATGCGTTATGCGTTAAGCGTTATGCGTTATGCGTTATGCGTTATGCGTTATGCGTTATGCGTTGTGCGTTATGCATTATGCGTTATGCGGTATGCGTTATGCGTTATGCGTTATGCGTTATGCGCGATGCGTTATGCGTTATGCGTTATGCGTTATGGGCTATGCGTTAAGCGTTATGCATTATGCGTTACGCGTTATGCGTTAGGCGTTATGCGTTAAGCGTTATGCGTTATGCGTTATGCGTTATGGGTTATGCGTTATGCGTTATGCGTTATGCGTTATGCGTTATGCGTTATGCGTTATGCGTTATGCGTTATGCGTTATGCGTTATGCGTTATGCGTTATGCGTTATGCGTTAAGCGTTATGCGTTATGCGTTATGCGTTATGCGTTATGCGTTATGCGTTATGCGTTATGCGTTATGCGTTATGCGTTATGCGTTATGCGTTATGCGTTATGCGTTATGCGTTATGCGTTATGCGTTATGCGTTATGCGTTATGCGTTATGCGTTATGCGTTATGCGTTATGCGTTATGCGTTATGCGTTATGCGTTATGCGTTATGCGTTATGCGTTATGCGTTATGCGTTATGCGTTATGCGTTATGCGTTATGCGTTATGCGTTATGCGTTATGCGTTATGCGTTATGCGTTATGCGTTATGCGTTATGCGTTATGCGTTATGCGTTATGCGTTATGCGTTATGCGTTATGCGTTATGCGTTATGCGTTATGCGTTATGCGTTATGCGTTATGCGTTATGCGTTATGCGTTATGCGTTATGCGTTATGCGTTATGCGTTATGCGTTATGCGTTATGCGTTATGCGTTATGCGTTATGCGTTATGCGTTATGCGTTATGCGTTATGCGTTATGCGTTATGCGTTATGCGTTATGCGTTATGCGTTATGCGTTATGCGTTATGCGTTATGCGTTATGCGTTATGCGTTATGCGTTATGCGTTATGCGTTATGCGTTATGCGTTATGCGTTATGCGTTATGCGTTATGCGTTATGCGTTATGCGTTATGCGTTATGCGTTATGCGTTATGCGTTATGCGTTATGTGTTATGCGTTATGCGTTATCCGTTATGCGTTATCCGTTATGCGTTATGCGTTAAGCGTTATGCGTTATGCGTTATGCGTTATGAGCTATGCGTTAAGCGTTATGCGTTATGCATTATGCGTTATGCGTTATGCGTAATGCGTTATGCGTTATGCGTTATGCGTTATGCGTTATGCGTAATGCGTTATGCGTTATGCGTTATGCGTTATGCGTTATGCGTTATGCGTTATGCGTTATGCGTTATGCGTTATGCGTTAAGCGTTATGCGTTATGCGTTATGCGTTATGGGCTATGCGTTATGCGTTATGCGTTATGCGTTATGCGTTATCCGTTATGCGTTATGCGTTATCCGTTATGCGTTATGCGTTATGCGTTATGCGTTATGCGTTATGCGCTATGCGTTATGCGTTATGCGTTATGCGTTATGCGTTATGCGTTATGCGTTATGCGTTATGCGTTATGCGTTATGCGTTATGCGTTATGCGTTATGCGTTATGCGTTATGCGTTATGCGTTATGCGTTATGCGTTATGCGTTATGCGTTATGCGTTATGCGTTATGCGTTATGCGTTATGCGTTGTGATTTATGCGTTATGCGTTATGCGGTTTGCGTTATGCGTTATGCGTTATGCGTTATGCGTCATGCGTTATGCGTTATGCGTTATGCGTTATGCGTTATGCGTTATGCGTCATGCGTTATGCGTTATGCGTTATGCGTTATGCGTTATGCGCTATGCGTTATGCGTTATGCGTTATGCGTTATGCGTTATGCGTTATGCGTTATGCGTTATGCGTTATGCGTTATGCGTTATGCGTTATGCGTTATGCGTTATGCGTTATGCGTTATGCGTTATGCGTTATGCGTTATGCGTTATGCGTTATGCGTTATGCGTTATGCGTTATGCGTTATGCGTTATGCGTTATGCGTTATGCGTTATGCGTTATGCGTTATGCGTTATGCGTTATGCGTTATGCGTTATGCGTTATGCGTTATGCGTTATGCGTTATGCGTTATGCGTTATGCGTTATGCGTTATGCGTTATGCGTTATGCGTTATCCGTTATGCGTTATGCGTTATGCGTTATCCGTTATGCGTTATGCGTTATGCGTTATGCGTTATGCGTTATGCGTTATGCTTTATGCGTTATGCGTTATGCGTCTTGCGTTATCCGTTATGCGTTATGCGTTATGCGTTATGCGTTATGCGTTATGGGTTATGCGTTATGCGTTATGCATTATGCGTTACCCGTTATGCGTTAGGCGTTATGCGTTAAGCGTTATGCGTTATGCGTTATGCGTTATGCGTTATGCGTTATGCGCGATGCGTTATGCGTTATGCGTTATGCGTTATGCGTTATGCGTTATGCGTTATGCGTTATGTGTTATGCGTTATGCGTTATGCGTTATGCGTTATGCGTTATGCGTTATGCGTTATGCGTTATGCGTTATGCGTTATGCGTTATGCGTTATGCGTTATGCGTTATGCGTTATGCGTTATGCGTTATGCGTTATGCGTTATGCGTTATGCGTTATGCGTTATGCGTTATGCGTTATGCGTTATGCGTTATGCGTTATGCGTTATGCGTTATGCGTTATGCGTTATGCGTTATGCGTTATGCGTTATGCGTTATGCGTTATGCGTTATGCGTTGTGATTTATGCGTTATGCGTTATGCGGTTTGCGTTATGCGTTATGCGTTATGCGTTATGCGTCATGCGTTATGCGTTAAGCGTTATGGGCTATGCGTTAAGCGTTATGCGTTATGCGTTATGCGTTATGGGTTATGCGTTATGCGTAATTCGTTATGCGTTATGCGTTATGCGATATGCGTTATGCGTTATCCGTTATGCATTATGCGTTATGCGTTATGCGTTATGCGTTATGGGCTATGCGTTATGCGTTAAGCGTTATGGGCTATGCGTTAAGCGTTATGCGTTATGCGTTATGCGTTATGGGTTATGCGTTATGCGTAATTCGTTATGCGTTATGCGTTATGCGATATGCGTTATGCGTTATCCGTTATGCATTATGCGTTATGCGTTATGCGTTATCCGTTATGCGTTATGCGCGATGCGTTATGCGTTATGCGTTATGGGCTATGCGTTATGCGTTATCAGCTATGCGTTAAGCGTTATGCGTTATGCATTATGCGTTATGCGTTATGCGTAATGCGTTATGCGTTATGCGTTATGCGTTATGCGTTATGCGTTATGCGTTATGCGTTATGCGTTATGCGTTATGCGTTATCCGTTATGCGTTATGCGTTATGCGTTATGCGTTATCCGTTATGCGTTATGCGTTATGCGTTATGCGTGATGCGTTATGCGTTAAGCGTTATGCGTTATGCGTTATGCGTTATGCGTTATGCGTTATGCGTTGTGCGTTATGCATTATGCGTTATGCGGTATGCGTTATGCGTTATGCGTTATGCGTTATGCGCGATGCGTTATGCGTTATGCGTTATGCGTTATGGGCTATGCGTTAAGCGTTATGCATTATGCGTTACGCGTTATGCGTTAGGCGTTATGCGTTAAGCGTTATGCGTTATGCGTTATGCGTTATGGGTTATGCGTTATGCGTTATGCGTTATGCGTTATGCGTTATGCGTTATGCGTTATGCGTTATGCGTTATGCGTTATGCGTTATGCGTTATGCGTTATGCGTTATGCGTTAAGCGTTATGCGTTATGCGTTATGCGTTATGCGTTATGCGTTATGCGTTATGCGTTATGCGTTATGCGTTATGCGTTATGCGTTATGCGTTATGCGTTATGCGTTATGCGTTATGCGTTATGCGTTATGCGTTATGCGTTATGCGTTATGCGTTATGCGTTATGCGTTATGCGTTATGCGTTATGCGTTATGCGTTATGCGTTATGCGTTATGCGTTATGCGTTATGCGTTATGCGTTATGCGTTATGCGTTATGCGTTATGCGTTATGCGTTATGCGTTATGCGTTATGCGTTATGCGTTATGCGTTATGCGTTATGCGTTATGCGTTATGCGTTATGCGTTATGCGTTATGCGTTATGCGTTATGCGTTATGCGTTATGCGTTATGCGTTATGCGTTATGCGTTATGCGTTATGCGTTATGCGTTATGCGTTATGCGTTATGCGTTATGCGTTATGCGTTATGCGTTATGCGTTATGCGTTATGCGTTATGCGTTATGCGTTATGCGTTATGCGTTATGCGTTATGCGTTATGCGTTATGCGTTATGCGTTATGCGTTATGCGTTATGCGTTATGCGTTATGCGTTATGCGTTATGCGTTATGCGTTATGCGTTATGCGTTATGCGTTATGCGTTATGCGTTATGCGTTATGCGTTATGCGTTATGCGTTATGTGTTATGCGTTATGCGTTATCCGTTATGCGTTATCCGTTATGCGTTATGCGTTAAGCGTTATGCGTTATGCGTTATGCGTTATGAGCTATGCGTTAAGCGTTATGCGTTATGCATTATGCGTTATGCGTTATGCGTAATGCGTTATGCGTTATGCGTTATGCGTTATGCGTTATGCGTAATGCGTTATGCGTTATGCGTTATGCGTTATGCGTTATGCGTTATGCGTTATGCGTTATGCGTTATGCGTTAAGCGTTATGCGTTATGCGTTATGCGTTATGGGCTATGCGTTATGCGTTATGCGTTATGCGTTATGCGTTATCCGTTATGCGTTATGCGTTATCCGTTATGCGTTATGCGTTATGCGTTATGCGTTATGCGTTATGCGCTATGCGTTATGCGTTATGCGTTATGCGTTATGCGTTATGCGTTATGCGTTATGCGTTATGCGTTATGCGTTATGCGTTATGCGTTATGCGTTATGCGTTATGCGTTATGCGTTATGCGTTATGCGTTATGCGTTATGCGTTATGCGTTATGCGTTATGCGTTATGCGTTATGCGTTATGCGTTATGCGTTATGCGTTGTGATTTATGCGTTATGCGTTATGCGGTTTGCGTTATGCGTTATGCGTTATGCGTCATGCGTTATGCGTTATGCGTTATGCGTTATGCGTTATGCGTTATGCGTTATGCGTTATGCGTTATGCGTTATGCGTTATGCGTTATGCGCTATGCGTTATGCGTTATGCGTTATGCGTTATGCGTTATGCGTTATGCGTTATGCGTTATGCGTTATGCGTTATGCGTTATGCGTTATGCGTTATGCGTTATGCGTTATGCGTTATGCGTTATGCGTTATGCGTTATGCGTTATGCGTTATGCGTTATGCGTTATGCGTTATGCGTTATGCGTTATGCGTTATGCGTTATGCGTTATGCGTTATGCGTTATGCGTTATGCGTTATGCGTTATGCGTTATGCGTTATCCGTTATGCGATATGCGTTATGCGTTATGCGTTATGCGTTATCCGTTATGCGTTATGCGCGATGCGTTATGCGTTAAGCGTTATGGGCTATGCGTTAAGCGTTATGCGTTATGCGTTATGCGTTATGGGTTATGCGTTATGCGTAATTCGTTATGCGTTATGCGTTATGCGATATGCGTTATGCGTTATCCGTTATGCATTATGCGTTATGCGTTATGCGTTATCCGTTATGCGTTATGCGCGATGCGTTATGCGTTATGCGTTATGGGCTATGCGTTATGCGTTATCAGCTATGCGTTAAGCGTTATGCGTTATGCGTTATGCGTTATGCGTTATGCGTAATGCGTTATGCGTTATGCGTTATGCGTTATGCGTTATGCGTTATGCGTTATGCGTTATGCGTTATGCGTTATGCGTTATGCGTTATGCGTTATGCGTTATGCGTTATGCGTTATGCGTTATGCGTTAAGCGTTATGCGTTATGCGTTATGCGTTATGCGTTATGCGTTATGCGTTATGCGTTATGCGTTATGCGTTATGCGTTATGCGTTATGCGTTATCCGTTATGCGTTATGCGTTATGCGTTATGCGTTATGCGTTATGCGTTATGCGTTATGCGTTATGCGTTATGCGTTATGCGTTATGCGTTATGCGTTATGCGTTATGCGTTATGCGTTATGCGTTATGCGTTATGCGTTATGCGTTATGCGTTATGCGTTATGCGTTATGCGTTATGCGTTATGCGTTATGCGTTATGCGTTATGCGTTATGCGTTATGCGTTATGCGTTATGCGTTATGCGTTATGCGTTATGCGTTATGCGTTATGCGTTATGCGTTATGCGTTATGCGTTATGCGTTATGCGTTATGCGTTATGCGTTATGCGTTATGCGTTATGCGTTATGCGTTATGCGTTATGCGTTATGCGTTATGCGTTATGCGTTATGCGTTATGCGTTATGCGTTATGCGTTATGCGTTATGCGTTATGCGTTATGCGTTATGCGTTATGCGTTATGCGTTATGCGTTATGCGTTATGCGTTATGCGTTATGCGTTATGCGTTATGCGTTATGCGTTATGCGTTATGCGTTATGCGTTATGCGTTATGCGTTATGCGTTATGCGTTATGCGTTATGCGTTATGCGTTATGCGTTATGCGTTATGCGTTATGCGTTATGCGTTATGCGTTATGCGTTATGCGTTATGCGTTATGCGTTATGCGTTATGCGTTATGCGTTATGCGTTATGCGTTATGCGTTATGTGTTATGCGTTATGCGTTATCCGTTATGCGTTATCCGTTATGCGTTATGCGTTAAGCGTTATGCGTTATGCGTTATGCGTTATGAGCTATGCGTTAAGCGTTATGCGTTATGCGTTATGCGTTATGCGTTATGCGTAATGCGTTATGCGTTATGCGTTATGCGTTATGCGTTATGCGTAATGCGTTATGCGTTATGCGTTATGCGTTATGCGTTATGCGTTATGCGTTATGCGTTATGCGTTATGCGTTATCCGTTATGCGTTATGCGTTATCCGTTATGCGTTATGCGTTATGCGTTATGCGTTATGCGTTATGCGCTATGCGTTATGCGTTATGCGTTATGCGTTATGCGTTATGCGTTATGCGTTATGCGTTATGCGTTATGCGTTATGCGTTATGCGTTATGCGTTATGCGTTATGCGTTATGCGTTATGCGTTATGCGTTATGCGTTATGCGTTATGCGTTATGCGTTATGCGTTATGCGTTATGCGTTATGCGTTATGCGTTATGCGTTATGCGTTATGCGTTATGCGTTATGCGTTATGCGTTATGCGTTATGCGTTATGCGTTATGCGTTATGCGTTATGCGTTATGCGTTATGCGTTATGCGTTATGCGTTATGCGTTATGCGTTATGCGTTATGCGTTATGCGTTATGCGTTATGCGTTATGCGTTATGCGTTATGCGTTATGCGTTATGTGTTATGCGTTATGCGTTATCCGTTATGCGTTATCCGTTATGCGTTATGCGTTATGCGTTATGCGTTATGCGTTATGCGTTATGCGTTATGCGTTATGCGTTATGCGTTATGCGTTATGCGTTATGCGTTATGCGTTATGCGTTATGCGTTATGCGTTATGCGTTATGCGTTATGCGTTATGCGTTATGCGTTATGCGTTATGCGTTATGCGTTATGCGTTGTGATTTATGCGTTATGCGTTATGCGGTTTGCGTTATGCGTTATGCGTTATGCGTTATGCGTCATGCGTTATGCGTTATGCGTTATGCGTTATGCGTTATGCGTTATGCGTTATGCGTTATGCGTAATGCGTTATGCGTTATGCGTTATGCGTTATGCGTTATGCGTAATGCGTTATGCGTTATGCGTTATGCGTTATGCGTTATGCGTTATGCGTTATGCGTTATGCGTTATGCGTTATCCGTTATGCGTTATGCGTTATCCGTTATGCGTTATGCGTTATGCGTTATGCGTTATGCGTTATGCGCTATGCGTTAAGCGTTATGCGTTATGCATTATGCGTTATGCGTTATGCGTTATGCGTTATGCGTTATGCGTTATGCGTTATGCGTTATGCGTTATGCGTTATGCGTTATGCGTTATGCGTTATGCGTTATGCGTTATGCGTTATGCGTTATGCGTTATGCGTTATGCGTTATCCGTTATGCGTTATGCGTTATGCGTTATCCGTTATGCGTTATGCGTTATGCGTTATGCGTTATGCGTTATGCGTTATGCGTTATGCGTTATGCGTTATGCGTTATGCGTTATGCTTTATGCGTTATGCGTTATGCGTCTTGCGTTATCCGTTATGCGTTATGCGTTATGCGTTATGCGTTATGCGTTATGCGTTATGGGTTATGCGTTATGCGTTATGCATTATGCGTTACCCGTTATGCGTTAGGCGTTATGCGTTAAGCGTTATGCGTTATTCGTTATGCGTTATGCGTTATGCGTTATGCGCGATGCGTTATGCGTTATGCGTTATGCGTTACGCGTTATGTGTTATGCGTTATGCGTTATGTGTTATGCGTTATGCGTTATGCGTTATGCGTTATGCGTTATGCGTTATGCGTTATGCGTTATGCGTTATGCGTTATGCGTTATGCGTTATGCGTTATGCGTTATGCGTTATGCGTTATGCGTTATGCGTTATGCGTTATGCGTTATGCGTTATGCGTTATGCGTTATGCGTTATGCGTTATGCGTTATGCGTTATGCGTTTTGCGTTATGCGTTATGCGTTATGCGTTATGCGTTGTGATTTATGCGTTATGCGTTATGCGGTTTGCGTTATGCGTTATGCGTTATGCGTTATGCGTTATGCGTCATGCGTTATGCGTTAAGCGTTATGGGCTATGCGTTAAGCGTTATGCGTTATGCGTTATGCGTTATGGGTTATGCGTTATGCGTAATTCGTTATGCGTTATGCGTTATGCGATATGCGTTATGCGTTATCCGTTATGCATTATGCGTTATGCGTTATGCGTTATGCGTTATGCGTTATGGGCTATGCGTTATGCGTTAAGCGTTATGGGCTATGCGTTAAGCGTTATGCGTTATGCGTTATGCGTTATGGGTTATGCGTTATGCGTAATTCGTTATGCGTTATGCGTTATGCGATATGCGTTATGCGTTATCCGTTATGCATTATGCGTTATGCGTTATGCGTTATCCGTTATGCGTTATGCGCGATGCGTTATGCGTTATGCGTTATGGGCTATGCGTTATGCGTTATCAGCTATGCGTTAAGCGTTATGCGTTATGCATTATGCGTTATGCGTTATGCGTAATGCGTTATGCGTTATGCGTTATGCGTTATGCGTTATGCGTTATGCGTTATGCGTTATGCGTTATGCGTTATGCGTTATGCGTTATGCGTTATGCGTTATGCGTTATGCGTTATGCGTTTTGCGTTATGCGTTATCCGTTATGCGTTATGCGTTATGCGTTATCCGTTATGCGTTATGCGTTATGCGTTATGCGTTATGCGTTATGCGTTATGCGTTAAGCGTTATGCGTTATGCGTTATGCGTTATGCGTTATGCGTTATGCGTTATGCGTTGTGCGTTATGCATTATGCGTTATGCGGTATGCGTTATGCGTTATGCGTTATGCGTTATGCGTTATGCGTTATGCGTTATGCGTTATGCGTTATGCGTTATGCGTTATGCTTTATGCGTTATGCGTTATGCGTCTTGCGTTATCCGTTATGCGTTATGCGTTATGCGTTATGCGTTATGCGTTATGCGTTATGCGTTATGCGTTATGGGTTATGCGTTATGCGTAATTCGTTATGCGTTATGCGTTATGCGATATGCGTTATGCGTAATCCGTTATGCATTATGCGTTAAGCGTTATGCGTTATCCGTTATGCGTTATGCGCGATGCGTTATGCGTTATGCGTTATGGGCTATGCGTTATGCGTTATCAGCTATGCGTTAAGCGTTATGCGTTATGCATTATGCGTTATGCGTTATGCGTAATGCGTTATGCGTAATGCGTTATGCGTTATGCGTTATGCGTTATGCGTTATGCGTTATGCGTTATGCGTTATGCGTTATGCGTTATGGGTTATGGGTTATGCGTTATGCGTTATGCGTTTTGCATTATGAGCTATGCGTTAAGCGTTATGCGTTATGCATTATGCGTTATGCGTTATGCGTAATGCGTTATGCGTTAAGCGTTATGCGTTATGCGTTATGCGTTATGCGTTATGCGTTATGCGTTATGCGTTATGCGTTATGGGCTATGCGTTAAGCGTTATGCGTTATGCATTATGCGTTACGCGTTATGCGTTAGGCGTTATGCGTTAAGCGTTATGCGTTATGCGTTATGCGTTATGTGTTATGCGTTATGCGTTATGCGTTATGCGTTATGCGTTATGCGTTATGCGTTATGCGTTATGCGTTATGCGTTATGCGTTATGCGTTATGCGTTAAGCGTTATGCGTTATGCGTTATGCGTTATGCGTTATGCGTTATGCGTTATGCGTTATGCGTTATGCGTTATGCGTTATGCGTTATGCGTTATGCGTTATGCGTTATGCGTTATGCGTTATGCGTTATGCGTTATGCGTTATGCGTTATGCGTTATGCGTTATGCGTTATGCGTTATGCGTTATGCGTTATGCGTTATGCGGTTTGCGTTATGCGTTATGCGTTATGCGTTATGCGTCATGCGTTATGCGTTATGCGTTATGCGTTATGCGTTATGCGTTATGCGTTATGCGTTATGCGTTATGCGCTATGCGTTATGCGTTATGCGTTATGCGTTATGCGTTATGCGTTATGCGTTATGCGTTATCCGTTATGCGTTATGCGTTATCCGTTATGCGTTATGCGTTATGCGTTATGCGTTATGCGTTATGCGTTATGCGTTATGCGTTATGCGTTATGCGTTATGCGTTATGCGTTATGCGTTATGCGTTATGCGTTTTGCGTTATGCGTTATGCGTTATGCGTTATGCGTTATGCGTTATGCGTTATGCGTTATGCGTTATGCGTTATCCGTTATGCGTTATGCGTTATCCGTTATGCGTTATGCGCGATGCGTTATGCGTTAAGCGTTATGGGCTATGCGTTAAGCGTTATGCGTTATGCGTTATGCGTTATGGGTTATGCGTTATGCGTAATTCGTTATGCGTTATGCGTTATGCGATATGCGTTATGCGTTATCCGTTATGCATTATGCGTTATGCGTTATGCGTTATCCGTTATGCGTTATGCGCGATGCGTTATGCGTTATGGGCTATGCGTTATGCGTTATCAGCTATGCGTTATGCGTTATGCGTAATGCGTTATGCGTTATGCGTTATGCGTTATGCGTTATGCGTTATGCGTTATGCGTTATGCGTTATGCGTTATGCGTTATGCGTTATGCGTTATGCGTTATGCGTTATGCGTTATGCGTTATGCGTTTTGCGTTATGCGTTATCCGTTATGCGTTATGCGTTATGCGTTATCCGTTATGCGTTATGCGTTATGCGTTATGCGTTATGCGTTATGCGTTATGCGTTATCCGTTATGCGTTATGCGTTATGCGTTATGCGTTATGCGTTATGCGTTATCCGTTATGCGTTATGCGTTATGCGTTATCCGTTATGCGTTATGCGTTATGCGTTATGCGTTATGCGTTATGCGTTATGCGTTATGCGTTATGCTTTATGCGTTATGCGTTATGCGTCTTGCGTTATCCGTTATGCGTTATGCGTTATGCGTTATGCGTTATGCGTTATGCGTTATGGGTTATGCGTTATGCGTTATGCATTATGCGTTACCCGTTATGCGTTAGGCGTTATGCGTTAAGCGTTATGCGTTATTCGTTATGCGTTATGCGTTATGCGTTATGCGTTATGCGTTATGCGTTATGCGTTATGCGTTATGCGTTATGCGTTATGCGTTATGCGTTATGCGTTATGCGTTATGCGGTTTGCGTTATGCGTTATGCGTTATGCGTTATGCGTCATGCGTTATGCGTTAAGCGTTATGGGCTATGCGTTAAGCGTTATGCGTTATGCGTTATGCGTTATGGGTTATGCGTTATGCGTAATTCGTTATGCGTTATGCGTTATGCGATATGCGTTATGCGTTATCCGTTATGCATTATGCGTTATGCGTTATGCGTTATCCGTTATGCGTTATGCGCGATGCGTTATGCGTTATGCGTTATGGGCTATGCGTTATGCGTTATCAGCTATGCGTTAAGCGTTATGCGTTATGCATTATGCGTTATGCGTTATGCGTAATGCGTTATGCGTTATGCGTTATGCGTTATGCGTTATGCGTTATGCGTTATGCGTTATGCGTTATGCGTTATGCGTTATGCGTTATGCGTTATGCGTTATGCGTTATGCGTTTTGCGTTATGCGTTATCCGTTATGCGTTATGCGTTATGCGTTATCCGTTATGCGTTATGCGTTATGCGTTATGCGTTATGCGTTATGCGTTATGCGTTAAGCGTTATGCGTTATGCGTTATGCGTTATGCGTTATGCGTTATGCGTTATGCGTTGTGCGTTATGCATTATGCGTTATGCGGTATGCGTTATGCGTTATGCGTTATGCGTTATGCGTTATGCGTTATGCGTTATGCGTTATGCTTTATGCGTTATGCGTTATGCGTCTTGCGTTATCCGTTATGCGTTATGCGTTATGCGTTATGCGTTATGCGTTATGCGTTATGCGTTATGCGTTATGCGTTATGCGTTATGGGTTATGCGTTATGCGTAATTCGTTATGCGTTATGCGTTATGCGATATGCGTTATGCGTAATCCGTTATGCATTATGCGTTATGCGTTATGCGTTATCCGTTATGCGTTATGCGCGATGCGTTATGCGTTATGCGTTATGGGCTATGCGTTATGCGTTATCAGCTATGCGTTAAGCGTTATGCGTTATGCATTATGCGTTATGCGTTATGCGTAATGCGTTATGCGTAATGCGTTATGCGTTATGCGTTATGCGTTATGCGTTATGCGTTATGCGTTATGCGTTATGCGTTATGCGTTATGCGTTATGCGTTATGCGTTATGCGTTATGCGTTATGCGTTATGCGTTATGCGTTATGCGTTATGCGTTATGCGTTATGCGTTATGCGTTATGCGTTATGCGTTATGCGTTATGCGTTATGCGTTATGCGTTATGGGTTATGGGTTATGCGTTATGCGTTATGCGTTTTGCATTATGAGCTATGCGTTAAGCGTTATGCGTTATGCATTATGCGTTATGCGTTATGCGTAATGCGTTATGCGTTAAGCGTTATGCGTTATGCGTTATGCGTTATGCGTTATGCGTTATGCGTTATGGGCTATGCGTTAAGCGTTATGCGTTATGCATTATGCGTTACGCGTTATGCGTTAGGCGTTATGCGTTAAGCGTTATGCGTTATGCGTTATGCGTTATGTGTTATGCGTTATGCGTTATGCGTTATGCGTTATGCTTTATGCGTTATGCGTTATGCGTCTTGCGTTATCCGTTATGCGTTATGCGTTATGCGTTATGCGTTATGGGTTATGCGTTATGCGTTATGCGTTATGCGTTATGCGTTATGCGTTATGCGTTATGCGTTATGCGTTATGCGTTATGCGTTATGCGTTAAGCGTTATGCGTTATGCGTTATGCGTTATGCGTTATGCGTTATGCGTTATCCGTTATGCGTTATGCGTTATGCGTTATGTGTTATGCGTTATGCGTTATCCGTTATGCGTTATCCGTTATGCGTTATGCGTTAAGCGTTATGCGTTATGCGTTATGCGTTATGCGTTATGGGTTATGGGTTATGCGTTATGCGTTATGCGTTATGCGTTATGAGCTATGCGTTAAGCGTTATGCGTTATGCATTATGCGTTATGCGTTAAGCGTTATGAGTTATGCGTTATGAGCTATGCGTTAAGCGTTATGCGTTATGCATTATGCGTTATGCGTTATGCGTTATGCGTTATGCGTTATGCGTTATGCGTTATGCGTTATGCGTTATGCGTTATGCGTTATGCGTTATGCGTTATGCGTTATCCGTTATGCGTTATGCGTTATGCGTTATGCGTTATCCGTTATGCGTTATGCGTTATGCGTTATGCATTATGCGTTATGCGTTATGCGTTATGCGTTATGCGTTATGGGTTATGCGTTATGCGTTATGCATTATGCGTTACCCGTTATGCGTTAGGCGTTATGCGTTAAGCGTTATGCGTTATGCGTTATGCGTTATGCGTTATGCGTTATGCGTTATGCGCGATGCGTTATGCGTTATGCGTTATGCGTTATGCGTTATGCGTTATGCGTTATGCGTTATGCGTTATGCGTTATGCGTTATGCGTTATGCGTTATGCGTTATGCGTTATGCTTTATGCGTTATGCGTTATGCGTTATGCGTTATGCGTAATGCGTTATGCGTTAAGCGTTATGCGTTAAGCGTTATGCGTTATGCGATATGCGTTATGCGTAATTCGTTATGCGTTATGCGTTATGCGTTATGCGTTATGCGTTATGCGTTATGCGTTATGCGTTATGCGTTATGCGTTATGCGTTATGCGTTATGCGTTATGCGTTATGAGCTATGCGTTAAGCGTTATGCGTTATGCATTATGCGTTATGCGTTATGCGTAATGCGTTATGCGTTAAGCGTTATGCGTTATCCGTTATGCGTTATGCGTTATGCGTTATGCGTTATGCGTTATGCGTTATGCGTTATGCGTTATGCGTTATGCGTTATGCGTTATGCGTTATGCGTTATGCGTTATGCGTTATGCGTTATGGGTTATGCGTTATGCGTAATTCGTTATGCGTTATGCGTTATGCGTTATGCGTTATCCGTTATGCGTTATGCGTTATGCGTTATCCGTTATGCGTTATGCGCGATGCGTTATGCGTTATGCGTTATGGGCTATGCGTTGAGCGTTATGCGTTATGCATTATGAGTTACGCGTTATGCGTTAGGCGTTATGCGTTAAGCGTTATGCGTTATGCGTTATGCGTTATGTGTTATGCGTTATGTGTTATGCGTTATGCGTTATGCGTTATGCGTTATGCGTTATGCGTTATGCGTTATGCGTTGTGCGTTATGCATTATGCGTTATGCGTTATGCGTTATGCGTTATGCGTTATGCGTTATGCGTTATGCGTTATGCGTTATGCGTTATGCGTTATGCTTTATGCGTTATGCGTTATGCGTCTTGCGTTATCCGTTATGCGTTATGCGTTATGCGTTATGCGTTATGCGTAAAGCGTTATGCGTTATGCGTTATGCGTTATGCGTTATGCGTTATGCGTTATGCGTTATGCGTTATGCGTTATGCGTTATGCGCGATGCGTTATGCGTTATGCGTTATGCGTTATGGGCTATGCGTTAAGCGTTATGCGTTATGCATTATGCGTTACGCGTTATGCGTTAGACGTTATGCGTTAAGCGTTATGCGTTATGCGTTATGTGTTATGCGTTATGCGTTATGCGTTATGCGTTATGCGTTATGTGTTATGCGTTATGCGTTATGCGTTATGCGTTATGCGTTATGCGTTATGCGTTATGCGTTATGCGTTATGCGTTATGCGTTATGCGTTATGCGTTATGCGTTATGCGTTATGCGTAATTCGTTATGCGTTATGCGTTATGCGTTATGCGTTATGCGTTATGCGTTATGCGTTATGCGTTATGCTTTATGCGTTATGCGTTATGCGTTATGCGTTATGCGTAATGCGTTATGCGTTAACCGTTATGCGTTAAGCGTTATGCGTTATGCGATATGCGTTATGCGTAATTCGTTATGCGTTATGCGTTATGCGTTATGCGTTATGCGTTATGCGTTATGCGTTATGCGTTATGCGTTATGCGTTATGCGTTATGCGTTATGCGTTATGAGCTATGCGTTAAGCGTTATGCGTTATGCATTATGCGTTATGCGTTATGCGTAATGCGTTATGCGTTAAGCGTTATGCGTTATCCGTTATGCGTTATGCGTTATGCGTTATGCGTTATGCGTTATGCGTTATGCGTTATGCGTTATGCGTTATGCGTTATGCGTTATGCGTTATGGGTTATGCGTTATGCGTAATTCGTTATGCGTTATGCGTTATGCGTTATGCGTTATCCGTTATGCGTTATGCGTTATGCGTTATCCGTTATGCGTTATGCGCGATGCGTTATGCGTTATGCGTTATGGGCTATGCGTTAAGCGTTATGCGTTATGCATTATGAGTTACGCGTTATGCGTTAGGCGTTATGCGTTAAGCGTTATGCGTTATGCGTTATGCGTTATGTGTTATGCGTTATGTGTTATGCGTTATGCGTTATGCGTTATGCGTTATGCGTTATGCGTTATGCGTTATGCGTTATGCGTTATGCGTTGTGCGTTATGCATTATGCGTTATGCGTTATGCGTTATGCGTTATGCGTTATGCGTTATGCGTTATGCGTTATGCGTTATGCTTTATGCGTTATGCGTTATGCGTCTTGCGTTATCCGTTATGCGTTATGCGTTATGCGTTATGCGTTATGCGTAAAGCGTTATGCGTTATGCGTTATGCGTTATGCGTTATGCGTTATGCGTTATGCGTTATGCGTTATGCGTTATGCGTTATGCGCGATGCGTTATGCGTTATGCGTTATGCGTTATGGGCTATGCGTTAAGCGTTATGCGTTATGCATTATGCGTTACGCGTTATGCGTTAGACGTTATGCGTTAAGCGTTATGCGTTATGCGTTATGTGTTATGCGTTATGCGTTATGCGTTATGCGTTATGCGTTATGTGTTATGCGTTATGCGTTATGCGTTATGCGTTATGCGTTATGCGTTATGCGTTATGCGTTATGCGTTATGCGTTATGCGTTATGCGTTATGCGTTATGCGTTGTGCGTTATGCATTATGCGTTATGCGTTATGCGTTATGCGTTATGTGTTATGCGTTATGCGTTATGCGTTATGCGTTATGCGTTATGCGTTATGCGTTATGCGTTATGCGTTATGCGTTATGCGTTATGCGTTATGCGTTATGCGTTATGCGTTATGCGTTATGCGTTATGCGTTATGCGTTATGCGTTATGCGTTATGCGTTATGCGTTATGCGTTATGCGTTATGCGTTATGCGTTATGCGTTATGCGTTATGCTTTATGCGTTATGCGTTATGCGTCTTGCGTTATCCGTTATGCGTTATGCGTTATGCGTTATGCGTTATGGGTTATGCGTTATGCGTTATGCGTTATGCGTTATGCGTTATGCGTTATGCGTTATGCGTTATGCGTTATGCGTTATGCGTTATGCGTTATGCGTTATGCGTTATGCGTTATGCGTTATGCGTTATGCGTTATGCGTTATGCGTTATGCGTTATGCGTTATGCGTTATGAGCTATGCGTTAAGCGTTATGCGTTATGCATTATGCGTTATGCGTTATGCGTAATGCGTTATGCGTTAAGCGTTATGCGTTATCCGTTATGCGTTATGCGTTATGCGTTATGCGTTATGCGTTATGCGTTATGCGTTATGCGTTATGCGTTATGCGTTATGCGTTATGCGTTATGCGTTATGCGTTATGCGTTATGCGTTATGCGTTATGCGTTATGCGTTATGCGTTATGAGCTATGCGTTAAGCGTTATGCGTTATGCATTATGCGTTATGCGTTATGCGTAATGCGTTATGCGTTAAGCGTTATGCGTTATCCGTTATGCGTTATGCGTTATGCGTTATGCGTTATGCGTTATGCGTTATGCGTTATGCGTTATGCGTTATGCGTTATGCGTTATGCGTTATGCGTTATGCGTTATGCGTTATGGGTTATGCGTTATGCGTAATTCGTTATGCGTTATGCGTTATGCGTTATGCGTTATCCGTTATGCGTTATGCGTTATGCGTTATCCGTTATGCGTTATGCGCGATGCGTTATGCGTTATGCGTTATGGGCTATGCGTTAAGCGTTATGCGTTATGCATTATGAGTTACGCGTTATGCGTTAGGCGTTATGCGTTAAGCGTTATGCGTTATGCGTTATGCGTTATGTGTTATGCGTTATGTGTTATGCGTTATGCGTTATGCGTTATGCGTTATGCGTTATGCGTTATGCGTTATGCGTTATGCGTTATGCGTTGTGCGTTATGCATTATGCGTTATGCGTTATGCGTTATGCGTTATGCGTTATGCGTTATGCGTTATGCGTTATGCGTTATGCTTTATGCGTTATGCGTTATGCGTCTTGCGTTATCCGTTATGCGTTATGCGTTATGCGTTATGCGTTATGCGTAAAGCGTTATGCGTTATGCGTTATGCGTTATGCGTTATGCGTTATGCGTTATGCGTTATGCGTTATGCGTTATGCGCGATGCGTTATGCGTTATGCGTTATGCGTTATGGGCTATGCGTTAAGCGTTATGCGTTATGCATTATGCGTTACGCGTTATGCGTTAGACGTTATGCGTTAAGCGTTATGCGTTATGCGTTATGTGTTATGCGTTATGCGTTATGCGTTATGCGTTATGCGTTATGTGTTATGCGTTATGCGTTATGCGTTATGCGTTATGCGTTATGCGTTATGCGTTATGCGTTATGCGTTATGCGTTATGCGTTATGCGTTATGCGTTATGCGTTGTGCGTTATGCATTATGCGTTATGCGTTATGCGTTATGCGTTATGTGTTATGCGTTATGCGTTATGCGTTATGCGTTATGCGTTATGCGTTATGCGTTATGCGTTATGCGTTATGCGTTATGCGTTATGCGTTATGCGTTATGCGTTATGCGTTATGCGTTATGCGTTATGCGTTATGCGTTATGCGTTATGCGTTATGCGTTATGCGTTATGCGTTATGCGTTATGCGTTATGCGTTATGCGTTATGCGTTATGCGTTATGCTTTATGCGTTATGCGTTATGCGTCTTGCGTTATCCGTTATGCGTTATGCGTTATGCGTTATGCGTTATGGGTTATGCGTTATGCGTTATGCGTTATGCGTTATGCGTTATGCGTTATGCGTTATGCGTTATGCGTTATGCGTTATGCGTTATGCGTTATGCGTTAAGCGTTATGCGTTATGCGTTATGCGTTATGCGTTATGCGTTATGCGTTATCCGTTATGCGTTATGCGTTATGCGTTATGTGTTATGCGTTATGCGTTATCCGTTATGCGTTATCCGTTATGCGTTATGCGTTAAGCGTTATGCGTTATGCGTTATGCGTTATGCGTTATGGGTTATGGGTTATGCGTTATGCGTTATGCGTTATGCGTTATGAGCTATGCGTTAAGCGTTATGCGTTATGCATTATGCGTTATGCGTTAAGCGTTATGAGTTATGCGTTATGAGCTATGCGTTAAGCGTTATGCGTTATGCATTATGCGTTATGCGTTATGCGTTATGCGTTATGCGTTATGCGTTATGCGTTATGCGTTATGCGTTATGCGTTATGCGTTATGCGTTATGCGTTATGCGTTATGCGTTATCCGTTATGCGTTATGCGTTATGCGTTATGCGTTATCCGTTATGCGTTATGCGTTATGCGTTATGCATTATGCGTTATGCGTTATGCGTTATGCGTTATGCGTTATGCGTTATGCGTTATGCGTTATGCGTTATGCGTTATGCGTTATGCGTTATGCGTTATGCGTTATGCGTTATGCGTTATCCGTTATGCGTTATGCGTTATGCGTTATGCGTTATCCGTTATGCGTTATGCGTTATGCGTTATGTGTTATGCGTTATGCGTTATGCGTTATGCGTTATGCGTTATGCGTTATGCGTTATGCGTTATGGGTTATGGGTTATGCGTTATGCGTTATGCGTTATGCGTTATGAGCTATGCGTTAAGCGTTATGCGTTATGCATTATGCGTTATGCGTTATGCGTAATGCGTTATGCGTTAAGCGTTATGCGTTATGCGTTATGCGTTATGCGTTATGCGTTATGCTTTATGCGTTATGCGTTATGCGTCTTGCGTTATCCGTTATGCGTTATGCGTTATGCGTTATGCGTTATGCGTTATGCGTTATGCGTTATGCGTTATGCGTTATGCGTTATGGGTTATGCGTTATGCGTTATGCATTATGCGTTACCCGTTATGCGTTAGGCGTTATGCGTTAAGCGTTATGCGTTATGCGTTATGCGTTATGCGTTATGCGTTATGCGTTATGCGCGATGCGTTATGCGTTATGCGTTATGCGTTATGCGTTATGCGTTATGCGTTATGCGTTATGCGTTATGCGTTATGCGTTATGCGTTATGCGTTATGCGTTATGCGTTATGCTTTATGCGTTATGCGTTATGCGTTATGCGTTATGCGTAATGCGTTATGCGTTAAGCGTTATGCGTTAAGCGTTATGCGTTATGCGATATGCGTTATGCGTAATTCGTTATGCGTTATGCGTTATGCGTTATGCGTTATGCGTTATGCGTTATGCGTTATGCGTTATGCGTTATGCGTTATGCGTTATGCGTTATGAGCTATGCGTTAAGCGTTATGCGTTATGCATTATGCGTTATGCGTTATGCGTAATGCGTTATGCGTTAAGCGTTATGCGTTATCCGTTATGCGTTATGCGTTATGCGTTATGCGTTATGCGTTATGCGTTATGCGTTATGCGTTATGCGTTATGCGTTATGCGTTATGCGTTATGCGTTATGCGTTATGCGTTATGCGTTATGGGTTATGCGTTATGCGTAATTCGTTATGCGTTATGCGTTATGCGTTATGCGTTATCCGTTATGCGTTATGCGTTATGCGTTATCCGTTATGCGTTATGCGCGATGCGTTATGCGTTATCCGTTATGCGTTATGCGCGATGCGTTATGCGTTATGCGTTATGGGCTATGCGTTAAGCGTTATGCGTTATGCGTTATGCGTTATGCGTTATCCGTTATGCGTTATGCGTTATGCGTTATGCGTTATCCGTTATGCGTTATGCGTTATGCGTTATGCATTATGCGTTATGCGTTATGCGTTATGCGTTATGCGTTATGCGTTATGCGTTATGCGTTATGCGTTATGCGTTATGCGTTATGCGTTATGCGTTATGCGTTATGCGTTATGCGTTATGCTTTATGCGTTATGCGTTATGCGTCTTGCGTTATCCGTTATGCGTTATGCGTTATGCGTTATGCGTTATGCGTTATGCGTTATGCGTTATGGGTTATGCGTTATGCGTTATGCATTATGCGTTACCCGTTATGCGTTAGGCGTTATCCGTTAAGCGTTATGCGTTATGCGTTATGCGTTATGCGTTATGCGTTATGCGTTATGCGCGATGCGTTATGCGTTATGCGTTATGCGTTATGCGTTATGCGTTATGCGTTATGCGTTATGCGTTATGCGTTATGCGTTATGCGTTATGCGTTATGCTTTATGCGTTATGCGTTATGCGTTATGCGTTATGCGTAATGCGTTATGCGTTAAGCGTTATGCGTTAAGCGTTATGCGTTATGCGATATGCGTTATGCGTAATTCGTTATGCGTTATGCGTTATGCGTTATGCGTTATGCGTTATGCGTTATGCGTTATGCGTTATGCGTTATGCGTTATGCGTTATGCGTTATGAGCTATGCGTTATGCGTTATCCGTTATGCGTTATGCGTTATGCGTTATGCGTTATCCGTTATGCGTTATGCGTTAAGCGTTATGCGTTATGCGTTATGGGCTATGCGTTAAGCGTTATGCGTTATGCGTTATGCGTTATGCGTTATGCGTTATGCGTTATGCGTTAAGCGTTATGCGTTATGCATTATGCGTTACGCGTTATGCGTTAGACGTTATGCGTTAAGCGTTATGCGTTATGCGTTATGTGTTATGCGTTATGCGTTATGCGTTATGCGTTATGCGTTATGTGTTATGCGTTATGCGTTATGCGTTATGCGTTATGCGTTATGCGTTATGCGTTATGCGTTATGCGTTATGCGCGATGCGTTATGCGTTATGCGTTATGCGTTATGCGTTATGCGTTATGCGTTATGCGTTATGCGTTATGCGTTATGCGTTAAGCGTTATGCGTTAAGCGTTATGCGTTATGCGATATGCTTTATGCGTTATGCGTTATGCGTTATGCGTTATGCGTAATGCGTTATGCGTTAAGCGTTATGCGTTAAGCGTTATGCGTTATGCGATATGCGTTATGCGTAATTCGTTATGCGTTATGCGTTATGCGTTATGCGTTATGCGTTATGCGTTATGCGTTATGCGTTATGCGTTATGCGTTATGCGTTATGAGCTATGCGTTATGCGTTATCCGTTATGCGTTATGCGTTATGCGTTATCCGTTATGCGTTATGCGTTAAGCGTTATGCGTTATGCGTTATGGGCTATGCGTTAAGCGTTATGCGTTATGCGTTATGCGTTATGCGTTATGCGTTATGCGTTAAGCGTTATGCGTTATGCATTATGCGTTACGCGTTATGCGTTAGACGTTATGCGTTAAGCGTTATGCGTTATGCGTTATGTGTTATGCGTTATGCGTTATGCGTTATGCGTTATGCGTTATGTGTTATGCGTTATGCGTTATGCGTTATGCGTTATGCGTTATGCGTTATGCGTTATGCGTTATGCGTTATGCGTTATGCGTTATGCGTTATGCGTTATGCGTTATGCGTTATGCGTTGTGCGTTATGCATTATGCGTTATGCGTTATGCGTTATGCGTTATGTGTTATGCGTTATGCGTTATGCGTTATGCGTTATGCGTTATGCGTTATGCGTTATGCGTTATGCGTTATGCGTTATGCGTTATGCGTTATGCGTTATGCGTTATGCGTTATGCGTTATGCGTTATGCGTTATGCGTTATGCGTTATGCGTTATGCGTTATGCGTTATGCGTTATGCTTTATGCGTTATGCGTTATGCGTCTTGCGTTATCCGTTATGCGTTATGCGTTATGCGTTATGCGTTATGGGTTATGCGTTATGCGTTATGCGTTATGCGTTATGCGTTATGCGTTATGCGTTATGCGTTATGCGTTATGCGTTATGCGTTATGCGTTATGGGTTATGCGTTATGCGTTATGCGTTATGCGTTATGCGTTATGCGTTATGCGCGATGCGTTATGCGTTATGCGTTATGCGTTATGCGTTATGCGTTATGCGTTATGCGTTATGCGTAATGCGTTATGCGTTAAGCGTTATGCGTTATGCGTTATGCGTTATGCGTTATGCGTTATGCGTTATGCGTTATGCGTTATGCGTTATGCGTTATGCGTTATGCGTTATGCGTTATGCGTTATGCGTTATGCGTTATGCGTTATGCGTTATGCGTTATGCGTTATGCGTTATGCGTTATGCGTTATGCGTTATGCGTTATGCGTTATGCGTTATGCGTTATGCGTTATGCGTTATGCGTAATGCGTTATGCGTTAAGCGTTATGCGTTATACGTTATGCGTTATGCGTTATGCGTTATGCGTTATGCGTTAAGCGTTATGCGTTATGCGTTATGCGTTATGCGTTATGCGTTATGCGTTATGCGTTATGCGTTATGCGTTATGCGTTATGCGTTATGCGTTATGCGTTATGCGTTATGCGTTATGCGTTATGCGTTATGCGTTATGCGTTATGCGTTATGCGTTATGCGTTATGCGTTATGCGTTATGCGTTATGCGTTATGCGTTATGCGTTATGCGTTATGCGTTATGCGTTATGCGTTATGCGTTATGCGTTATGCGTTATGCGTTATGCGTTATGCGTTATGCGTTATGCGTTATGCGTTATGCGTTATGCGTTATGCGTTATGCGTTATGCGTTATGCGTTATGCGTTATGCGTTATGCGTTATGCGTTATGCGTTATGCGTTATGCGTTATGCGTTATGCGTTATGCGTTATGCGTTATGCTTTATGCGTTATGCGTTATGCGTCTTGCGTTATCCGTTATGCGTTATGCGTTATGCGTTATGCGTTATGCGTTATGCGTTATGCGTTATGCGTTATGCGTTATGCGTTATGGGTTATGCGTTATGCGTTATGCATTATGCGTTACCCGTTATGCGTTAGGCGTTATGCGTTAAGCGTTATGCGTTATGCGTTATGCGTTATGCGTTATGCGTTATGCGTTATGCGCGATGCGTTATGCGTTATGCGTTATGCGTTATGCGTTATGCGTTATGCGTTATGCGTTATGCGTTATGCGTTATGCGTTATGCGTTATGCGTTATGCGTTATGCGTTATGCTTTATGCGTTATGCGTTATGCGTTATGCGTTATGCGTAATGCGTTATGCGTTAAGCGTTATGCGTTAAGCGTTATGCGTTATGCGATATGCGTTATGCGTAATTCGTTATGCGTTATGCGTTATGCGTTATGCGTTATGCGTTATGCGTTATGCGTTATGCGTTATGCGTTATGCGTTATGCGTTATGAGCTATGCGTTAAGCGTTATGCGTTATGCATTATGCGTTATGCGTTATGCGTAATGCGTTATGCGTTAAGCGTTATGCGTTATCCGTTATGCGTTATGCGTTATGCGTTATGCGTTATGCGTTATGCGTTATGCGTTATGCGTTATGCGTTATGCGTTATGCGTTATGCGTTATGCGTTATGCGTTATGCGTTATGCGTTATGGGTTATGCGTTATGCGTAATTCGTTATGCGTTATGCGTTATGCGTTATGCGTTATCCGTTATGCGTTATGCGTTATGCGTTATCCGTTATGCGTTATGCGCGATGCGTTAGGCGTTATGCGTTAAGCGTTATGCGCGATGCGTTATGCGTTATGCGTTATGCGTTATGCGTTATGCGCGATGCGTTATGCGTTATGCGTTATGCGTTATGCGTTATGCGTTATGCGTTATGCGTTATGCGTTATGCGTTATGCGTTATGCGTTATGCGTTATGCGTTATGCGTTATGCGTTATGCGTTATGCGTTATGCGTTATGCGTTATGCGTTATGCGTTATGCGTTATGCGTTATCCGTTATGCGTTATGCGTTATGCGTTATGCGTTATCCGTTATGCGTTATGCGTTATGCGTTATGCATTATGCGTTATGCGTTATGCGTTATGCGTTATGCGTTATGCGTTATGCGTTATGCGTTATGCGTTATGCGTTATGCGTTATGCGTTATCCGTTATGCGTTATGCGTTATGCGTTATGCGTTATCCGTTATGCGTTATGCGTTATGCGTTATGTGTTATGCGTTATGCGTTATCCGTTATGCGTTATCCGTTATGCGTTATGCGTTAAGCGTTATGCGTTATGCGTTATGCGTTATGCGTTATGGGTTATGGGTTATGCGTTATGCGTTATGCGTTATGCGTTATGAGCTATGCGTTAAGCGTTATGCGTTATGCATTATGCGTTATGCGTTATGCGTAATGCGTTATGCGTTAAGCGTTATGCGTTATGCGTTATGCGTTATGCGTTATGCTTTATGCGTTATGCGTTATGCGTCTTGCGTTATCCGTTATGCGTTATGCGTTATGCGTTATGCGTTATGCGTTATGCGTTATGCGTTATGGGTTATGCGTTATGCGTTATGCATTATGCGTTACCCGTTATGCGTTAGGCGTTATGCGTTAAGCGTTATGCGTTATGCGTTATGCGTTATGCGTTATGCGTTATGCGTTATGCGCGATGCGTTATGCGTTATGCGTTATGCGTTATGCGTTATGCGTTATGCGTTATGCGTTATGCGTTATGCGTTATGCGTTATGCGTTATGCGTTATGCTTTATGCGTTATGCGTTATGCGTTATGCGTTATGCGTAATGCGTTATGCGTTAAGCGTTATGCGTTAAGCGTTATGCGTTATGCGATATGCGTTATGCGTAATTCGTTATGCGTTATGCGTTATGCGTTATGCGTTATGCGTTATGCGTTATGCGTTATGCGTTATGCGTTATGCGTTATGCGTTATGCGTTATGAGCTATGCGTTATGCGTTATCCGTTATGCGTTATGCGTTATGCGTTATCCGTTATGCGTTATGCGTTAAGCGTTATGCGTTATGCGTTATGGGCTATGCGTTAAGCGTTATGCGTTATGCGTTATGCGTTATGCGTTATGCGTTATGCGTTATGCGTTAAGCGTTATGCGTTATGCATTATGCGTTACGCGTTATGCGTTAGACGTTATGCGTTAAGCGTTATGCGTTATGCGTTATGTGTTATGCGTTATGCGTTATGCGTTATGCGTTATGCGTTATGTGTTATGCGTTATGCGTTATGCGTTATGCGTTATGCGTTATGCGTTATGCGTTATGCGTTATGCGTTATGCGCGATGCGTTATGCGTTATGCGTTATGCGTTATGCGTTATGCGTTATGCGTTATGCGTTATGCGTTATGCGTTATGTGTTATGCGTTATGCGTTATGCGTTATGCGTTATGCTTTATGCGTTATGCGTTATGCGTTATGCGTTATGCGTAATGCGTTATGCGTTAAGCGTTATGCGTTAAGCGTTATGCGTTATGCGATATGCGTTATGCGTAATTCGTTATGCGTTATGCGTTATGTGTTATGCGTTATGCGTTATGCGTTATGCGTTATGCGTTATGCGTTATGCGTTATGCGTTATGCGTTATGCGTTATGCGTTATGAGCTATGCGTTATGCGTTATCCGTTATGCGTTATGCGTTATGCGTTATCCGTTATGCGTTATGCGTTAAGCGTTATGCGTTATGCGTTATGGGCTATGCGTTAAGCGTTATGCGTTATGCGTTATGCGTTATGCGTTATGCGTTATGCGTTAAGCGTTATGCGTTATGCATTATGTGTTATGCGTTATGCGTTATGCGATATGCGTTATGCGTAATTCGTTATGCGTTATGCGTTATGCGTTATGCGTTATGCGTTATGCGTTATGCGTTATGCGTTATGCGTTATGCGTTATGCGTTATGCGTTATGAGCTATGCGTTATGCGTTATCCGTTATGCGTTATGCGTTATGCGTTATCCGTTATGCGTTATGCGTTAAGCGTTATGCGTTATGCGTTATGGGCTATGCGTTAAGCGTTATGCGTTATGCGTTATGCGTTATGCGTTATGCGTTATGCGTTATGCGTTAAGCGTTATGCGTTATGCATTATGCGTTACGCGTTATGCGTTAGACGTTATGCGTTAAGCGTTATGCGTTATGCGTTATGTGTTATGCGTTATGCGTTATGCGTTATGCGTTATGCGTTATGTGTTATGCGTTATGCGTTATGCGTTATGCGTTATGCGTTATGCGTTATGCGTTATGCGTTATGCGTTATGCGCGATGCGTTATGCGTTATGCGTTATGCGTTATGCGTTATGCGTTATGCGTTATGCGTTATGCGTTATGCGTTATGCGTTATGCGTTATGCGTTATGCGTTATGCGTTATGCGTTATGCTTTATGCGTTATGCGTTATGCGTTATGCGTTATGCGTAATGCGTTATGCGTTAAGCGTTATGCGTTAAGCGTTATGCGTTATGCGATATGCGTTATGCGTAATTCGTTATGCGTTATGCGTTATGCGTTATGCGTTATGCGTTATGCGTTATGCGTTATGCGTTATGCGTTATGCGTTATGCGTTATGCGTTATGAGCTATGCGTTATGCGTTATCCGTTATGCGTTATGCGTTATGCGTTATCCGTTATGCGTTATGCGTTAAGCGTTATGCGTTATGCGTTATGGGCTATGCGTTAAGCGTTATGCGTTATGCGTTATGCGTTATGCGTTATGCGTTATGCGTTAAGCGTTATGCGTTATGCATTATGCGTTACGCGTTATGCGTTAGACGTTATGCGTTAAGCGTTATGCGTTATGCGTTATGTGTTATGCGTTATGCGTTATGCGTTATGCGTTATGCGTTATGTGTTATGCGTTATGCGTTATGCGTTATGCGTTATGCGTTATGCGTTATGCGTTATGCGTTATGCGTTATGCGTTATGCGTTATGCGTTATGCGTTATGCGTTATGCGTTATGCGTTATGCGTTGTGCGTTATGCATTATGCGTTATGCGTTATGCGTTATGCGTTATGTGTTATGCGTTATGCGTTATGCGTTATGCGTTATGCGTTATGCGTTATGCGTTATGCGTTATGCGTTATGCGTTATGCGTTATGCGTTATGCGTTATGCGTTATGCGTTATGCGTTATGCGTTATGCGTTATGCGTTATGCGTTATGCGTTATGCGTTATGCGTTATGCGTTATGCGTTATGCGTTATGCGTTATGCTTTATGCGTTATGCGTTATGCGTCTTGCGTTATCCGTTATGCGTTATGCGTTATGCGTTATGCGTTATGGGTTATGCGTTATGCGTTATGCGTTATGCGTTATGCGTTATGCGTTATGCGTTATGCGTTATGCGTTATGCGTTATGGGTTATGCGTTATGCGTTATGCGTTATGCGTTATGCGTTATGCGTTATGCGCGATGCGTTATGCGTTATGCGTTATGCGTTATGCGTTATGCGTTATGCGTTATGCGTTATGCGTAATGCGTTATGCGTTAAGCGTTATGCGTTATGCGTTATGCGTTATGCGTTATGCGTTATGCGTTATGCGTTATGCGTTATGCGTTATGCGTTATGCGTTATGCGTTATGCGTTATGCGTTATGCGTTATGCGTTATGCGTTATGCGTTATGCGTTATGCGTTATGCGTTATGCGTTATGCGTTATGCGTTATGCGTTATGCGTTATGCGTTATGCGTTATGCGTAATGCGTTATGCGTTAAGCGTTATGCGTTATGCGTTATGCGTTATGCGTTATGCGTTATGCGTTATGCGTTATGCGTTATGCGTTATGCGTTATGCGTTATGCGTTATGCGTTATGCGTTATGCGTTATGCGTTATGCGTTATGCGTTAAGCGTTATGCGTTATGCGTTATGCGTTATGCGTTATGCGTTATGCGTTATGCGTTATGCGTTATGCGTTATGCGTTATGCGTTATGCGTTATGCGTTATGCGTTATGCGTTATGCGTTATGCGTTATGCGTTATGCGTTATGCGTTATGCGTTATGCGTTATGCGTTATGCGTTATGCGTTATGCGTTATGCGTTATGCGTTATGCGTTATGCGTTATGCGTTATGCGTTATGCGTTATGCGATATGCGTTATGCGTTATGCGTTATGCGTTATGCGTTATGCGTTATGCGTTATGCGTTATGCGTTATGCGTTATGCGTTATGCGTTATGCGTTATGCGTTATGCGTTATGCGTTATGCGTTATGCGTTATGCGTTATGCGTTATGCGTTATGCGTTATGCGTTATGCGTTATGCGTTATGCGTTATGCGTTATGCGTTATGCGTTATGCGTTATGCGTTATGCGTTATGCGTTATGCGTTATGCGTTATGCGTTATGCGTTATGCGTTATGCGTTATGCGTTATGCGTTATGCGTTATGCGTTATGCGTTATGCGTTATGCGTTATGCGTTATGCGTTATGCGTTATGCGTTATGCGTTATGCGTTATGCGTTATGCGTTATGCGTTATGCGTTATGCGTTATGCGTTATGCGTTATGCGTTATGCGTTATGCGTTATGCGTTATGTGTTATGCGTTATGCGTTATCCGTTATGCGTTATCCGTTATGCGTTATGCGTTAAGCGTTATGCGTTATGCGTTATGCGTTATGCGTTATGCGTTATGGGTTATGGGTTATGCGTTATGCGTTATGCGTTATGCGTTATGAGCTATGCGTTAAGCGTTATGCGTTATGCATTATGCGTTATGCGTTATGCGTAATGCGTTATGCGTTAAGCGTTATGCGTTATGCGTTATGCGTTATGCGTTATGCGTTATGCGTTATGCGTTAAGCGTTATGCGTTATGCGTTATGCGTTATGCGTTATGCGTTATGCGTTATGCGTTATGCGTTATGCGTTATGCGTTATGCGTTATGCGTTATGCGTTATGCGTTATGCGTTATGCGTTATGCGTTATGCGTTATGCGTTATGCGTTATGCGTTATGCGTTATGCGTTATGCGTTATGCGTTATGCGTTATGCGTTATGCGTTATGCGTTATGCGTTATGCGTTATGCGTTATGCGTTATGCGTTATGCGTTATGCGTTATGCGTTATGCGTTATGCGTTATGCGTTATGCGTTATGCGTTATGCGTTATGCGTTATGCGTTATGCGTTATGCGTTATGCGTTATGCGTTATGCGTTATGCGTTATGCGTTATGCGTTATGCGTTATGCGTTATGCGTTATGCGTTATGCGTTATGCGTTATGCGTTATGCGTTATGCGTTATGCGTTATGCGTTATGCGTTATGCGTTATGCGTTATGCGTTATGCGTTATGCGTTATGCGTTATGCGTTATGCGTTATGCGTTATGCGTTATGCGTTATGCGTTATGCGTTATGCGTTATGCGTTATGCGTTATGCGTTATGCGTTATGCGTTATGAGCTATGCGTTAAGCGTTATGCGTTATGCATTATGCGTTATGCGTTATGCGTAATGCGTTATGCGTTAAGCGTTATGCGTTATCCGTTATGCGTTATGCGTTATGCGTTATGCGTTATGCGTTATGCGTTATGCGTTATGCGTTATGCGTTATGCGTTATGCGTTATGCGTTATGCGTTATGCGTTATGCGTTATGCGTTATGCGTTATGGGTTATGCGTTATGCGTAATTCGTTATGCGTTATGCGTTATGCGTTATGCGTTATCCGTTATGCGTTATGCGTTATGCGTTATCCGTTATGCGTTATGCGCGATGCGTTATGCGTTATGCGTTATGGGCTATGCGTTAAGCGTTATGCGTTATGCATTATGAGTTACGCGTTATGCGTTAGGCGTTATGCGTTAAGCGTTATGCGTTATGCGTTATGCGTTATGTGTTATGCGTTATGTGTTATGCGTTATGCGTTATGCGTTATGCGTTATGCGTTATGCGTTATGCGTTATGCGTTATGCGTTATGCGTTGTGCGTTATGCATTATGCGTTATGCGTTATGCGTTATGCGTTATGCGTTATGCGTTATGCGTTATGCGTTATGCGTTATGCTTTATGCGTTATGCGTTATGCGTCTTGCGTTATCCGTTATGCGTTATGCGTTATGCGTTATGCGTTATGCGTAAAGCGTTATGCGTTATGCGTTATGCGTTATGCGTTATGCGTTATGCGTTATGCGTTATGCGTTATGCGTTATGCGTTATGCGCGATGCGTTATGCGTTATGCGTTATGCGTTATGGGCTATGCGTTAAGCGTTATGCGTTATGCATTATGCGTTACGCGTTATGCGTTAGACGTTATGCGTTAAGCGTTATGCGTTATGCGTTATGTGTTATGCGTTATGCGTTATGCGTTATGCGTTATGCGTTATGTGTTATGCGTTATGCGTTATGCGTTATGCGTTATGCGATATGCGTTATGCGTTATGCGTTATGCGTTATGCGTTATGCGTTATGCGTTATGCGTTATGCGTTGTGCGTTATGCATTATGCGTTATGCGTTATGCGTTATGCGTTATGTGTTATGCGTTATGCGTTATGCGTTATGCGTTATGCGTTATGCGTTATGCGTTATGCGTTATGCGTTATGCGTTATGCGTTATGCGTTATGCGTTATGCGTTATGCGTTATGCGTTATGCGTTATGCGTTATGCGTTATGCGTTATGCGTTATGCGTTATGCGTTATGCGTTATGCGTTATGCGTTATGCGTTATGCGTTATGCGTTATGCTTTATGCGTTATGCGTTATGCGTCTTGCGTTATCCGTTATGCGTTATGCGTTATGCGTTATGCGTTATGGGTTATGCGTTATGCGTTATGCGTTATGCGTTATGCGTTATGCGTTATGCGTTATGCGTTATGCGTTATGCGTTATGCGTTATGCGTTATGCGTTATGCGTTAAGCGTTATGCGTTATGCGTTATGCGTTATGCGTTATGCGTTATGCGTTATCCGTTATGCGTTATGCGTTATGCGTTATGTGTTATGCGTTATGCGTTATCCGTTATGCGTTATCCGTTATGCGTTATGCGTTAAGCGTTATGCGTTATGCGTTATGCGTTATGCGTTATGGGTTATGGGTTATGCGTTATGCGTTATGCGTTATGCGTTATGAGCTATGCGTTAAGCGTTATGCGTTATGCATTATGCGTTATGCGTTAAGCGTTATGAGTTATGCGTTATGAGCTATGCGTTAAGCGTTATGCGTTATGCATTATGCGTTATGCGTTATGCGTTATGCGTTATGCGTTATGCGTTATGCGTTATGCGTTATGCGTTATGCGTTATGCGTTATGCGTTATGCGTTATGCGTTATGCGTTATGCGTTATCCGTTATGCGTTATGCGTTATGCGTTATGCGTTATCCGTTATGCGTTATGCGTTATGCGTTATGCATTATGCGTTATGCGTTATGCGTTATGCGTTATGCGTTATGCGTTATGCGTTATGCGTTATGCGTTATGCGTTATGCGTTATGCGTTATGCGTTATGCGTTATGCGTTATGCGTTATCCGTTATGCGTTATGCGTTATGCGTTATGCGTTATCCGTTATGCGTTATGCGTTATGCGTTATGTGTTATGCGTTATGCGTTATCCGTTATGCGTTATCCGTTATGCGTTATGCGTTAAGCGTTATGCGTTATGCGTTATGCGTTATGCGTTATGGGTTATGGGTTATGCGTTATGCGTTATGCGTTATGCGTTATGAGCTATGCGTTAAGCGTTATGCGTTATGCATTATGCGTTATGCGTTATGCGTAATGCGTTATGCGTTAAGCGTTATGCGTTATGCGTTATGCGTTATGCGTTATGCGTTATGCTTTATGCGTTATGCGTTATGCGTCTTGCGTTATCCGTTATGCGTTATGCGTTATGCGTTATGCGTTATGCGTTATGCGTTATGCGTTATGCGTTATGCGTTATGCGTTATGCGTTATGGGTTATGCGTTATGCGTTATGCATTATGCGTTACCCGTTATGCGTTAGGCGTTATGCGTTAAGCGTTATGCGTTATGCGTTATGCGTTATGCGTTATGCGTTATGCGTTATGCGCGATGCGTTATGCGTTATGCGTTATGCGTTATGCGTTATGCGTTATGCGTTATGCGTTATGCGTTATGCGTTATGCGTTATGCGTTATGCGTTATGCGTTATGCGTTATGCTTTATGCGTTATGCGTTATGCGTTATGCGTTATGCGTAATGCGTTATGCGTTAAGCGTTATGCGTTAAGCGTTATGCGTTATGCGATATGCGTTATGCGTAATTCGTTATGCGTTATGCGTTATGCGTTATGCGTTATGCGTTATGCGTTATGCGTTATGCGTTATGCGTTATGCGTTATGCGTTATGCGTTATGAGCTATGCGTTAAGCGTTATGCGTTATGCATTATGCGTTATGCGTTATGCGTAATGCGTTATGCGTTAAGCGTTATGCGTTATCCGTTATGCGTTATGCGTTATGCGTTATGCGTTATGCGTTATGCGTTATGCGTTATGCGTTATGCGTTATGCGTTATGCGTTATGCGTTATGCGTTATGCGTTATGCGTTATGCGTTATGCGTTATGCGTTATGGGTTATGCGTTATGCGTAATTCGTTATGCGTTATGCGTTATGCGTTATGCGTTATCCGTTATGCGTTATGCGTTATGCGTTATCCGTTATGCGTTATGCGCGATGCGTTATGCGTTATCCGTTATGCGTTATGCGCGATGCGTTATGCGTTATGCGTTATGGGCTATGCGTTAAGCGTTATGCGTTATGCGTTATGCGTTATGCGTTATCCGTTATGCGTTATGCGTTATGCGTTATGCGTTATCCGTTATGCGTTATGCGTTATGCGTTATGCATTATGCGTTATGCGTTATGCGTTATGCGTTATGCGTTATGCGTTATGCGTTATGCGTTATGCGTTATGCGTTATGCGTTATGCGTTATCCGTTATGCGTTATGCGTTATGCGTTATGCGTTATCCGTTATGCGTTATGCGTTATGCGTTATGTGTTATGCGTTATGCGTTATCCGTTATGCGTTATCCGTTATGCGTTATGCGTTAAGCGTTATGCGTTATGCGTTATGCGTTATGCGTTATGGGTTATGGGTTATGCGTTATGCGTTATGCGTTATGCGTTATGAGCTATGCGTTAAGCGTTATGCGTTATGCATTATGCGTTATGCGTTATGCGTAATGCGTTATGCGTTAAGCGTTATGCGTTATGCGTTATGCGTTATGCGTTATGCTTTATGCGTTATGCGTTATGCGTCTTGCGTTATCCGTTATGCGTTATGCGTTATGCGTTATGCGTTATGCGTTATGCGTTATGCGTTATGCGTTATGGGTTATGCGTTATGCGTTATGCATTATGCGTTACCCGTTATGCGTTAGGCGTTATGCGTTAAGCGTTATGCGTTATGCGTTATGCGTTATGCGTTATGCGTTATGCGTTATGCGCGATGCGTTATGCGTTATGCGTTATGCGTTATGCGTTATGCGTTATGCGTTATGCGTTATGCGTTATGCGTTATGCGTTATGCGTTATGCGTTATGCTTTATGCGTTATGCGTTATGCGTTATGCGTTATGCGTAATGCGTTATGCGTTAAGCGTTATGCGTTAAGCGTTATGCGTTATGCGATATGCGTTATGCGTAATTCGTTATGCGTTATGCGTTATGCGTTATGCGTTATGCGTTATGCGTTATGCGTTATGCGTTATGCGTTATGCGTTATGCGTTATGCGTTATGCGTTATGCGTTATGCGTTATGCGTTATGCGTTATGCGTTATGCTTTATGCGTTATGCGTTATGCGTTATGCGTTATGCGTAATGCGTTATGCGTTAAGCGTTATGCGTTAAGCGTTATGCGTTATGCGATATGCGTTATGCGTAATTCGTTATGCGTTATGCGTTATGCGTTATGCGTTATGCGTTATGCGTTATGCGTTATGCGTTATGCGTTATGCGTTATGCGTTATGAGCTATGCGTTATGCGTTATCCGTTATGCGTTATGCGTTATGCGTTATCCGTTATGCGTTATGCGTTAAGCGTTATGCGTTATGCGTTATGGGCTATGCGTTAAGCGTTATGCGTTATGCGTTATGCGTTATGCGTTATGCGTTATGCGTTAAGCGTTATGCGTTATGCATTATGCGTTACGCGTTATGCGTTAGACGTTATGCGTTAAGCGTTATGCGTTATGCGTTATGTGTTATGCGTTATGCGTTATGCGTTATGCGTTATGCGTTATGTGTTATGCGTTATGCGTTATGCGTTATGCGTTATGCGTTATGCGTTATGCGTTATGCGTTATGCGTTATGCGTTATGCGTTATGCGTTATGCGTTATGCGTTATGCGTTATGCGTTATGCGTTGTGCGTTATGCATTATGCGTTATGCGTTATGCGTTATGCGTTATGTGTTATGCGTTATGCGTTATGCGTTATGCGTTATGCGTTATGCGTTATGCGTTATGCGTTATGCGTTATGCGTTATGCGTTATGCGTTATGCGTTATGCGTTATGCGTTATGCGTTATGCGTTATGCGTTATGCGTTATGCGTTATGCGTTATGCTTTATGCGTTATGCGTTATGCGTCTTGCGTTATCCGTTATGCGTTATGCGTTATGCGTTATGGGTTATGCGTTATGCGTTATGCGTTATGCGTTATGCGTTATGCGTTATGCGTTATGCGTTATGCGTTATGCGTTATGCGTTATGGGTTATGCGTTATGCGTTATGCGTTATGCGTTATGCGTTATGCGTTATGCGCGATGCGTTATGCGTTATGCGTTATGCGTTATGCGTTATGCGTTATGCGTTATGCGTTATGCGTAATGCGTTATGCGTTAAGCGTTATGCGTTATGCGTTATGCGTTATGCGTTATGCGTTATGCGTTATGCGTTATGCGTTATGCGTTATGCGTTATGCGTTATGCGTTATGCGTTATGCGTTATGCGTTATGCGTTATGCGTTATGCGTTATGCGTTATGCGTTATGCGTTATGCGTTATGCGTTATGCGTTATGCGTTATGCGTTATGCGTTATGCGTTATGCGTTATGCGTTATGCATTATGCGTTATGCGTTATGCGTAATGCGTTATGCGTTAAGCGTTATGCGTTATACGTTATGCGTTATGCGTTATGCGTTATGCGTTATGCGTTAAGCGTTATGCGTTATGCGTTATGCGTTATGCGTTATGCGTTATGCGTTATGCGTTATGCGTTATGCGTTATGCGTTATGCGTTATGCGTTATGCGTTATGCGTTATGCGTTATGCGTTATGCGTTATGCGTTATGCGTTATGCGTTATGCGTTATGCGTTATGCGTTATGCGTTATGCGTTATGCGTTATGCGTTATGCGTTATGCGTTATGCGTTATGCGTTATGCGTTATGCGTTATGCGTTATGCGTTATGCGTTATGCGTTATGCGTTATGCGTTATGCGTTATGCGTTATGCGTTATGCGTTATGCGTTATGCGTTATGCGTTATGCGTTATGCGTTATGCGTTATGCGTTATGCGTTATGCGTTATGCGTTATGCGTTATGCGTTATGCGTTATGCGTTATGCGTTATGCGTTATGCGTTATGCGTTATGCGTTATGCGTTATGCGTTATGCGTTATGCGTTATGCGTTATGCGTTATGCGTTATGCGTTATGCGTTATGCGTTATGCGTTATGCGTTATGCGTTATGCGTTATGCGTTATGCGTTATGCGTTATGCGTTATGCGTTATGCGTTATGTGTTATGCGTTATGCGTTATCCGTTATGCGTTATCCGTTATGCGTTATGCGTTAAGCGTTATGCGTTATGCGTTATGCGTTATGCGTTATGCGTTATGGGTTATGGGTTATGCGTTATGCGTTATGCGTTATGCGTTATGAGCTATGCGTTAAGCGTTATGCGTTATGCATTATGCGTTATGCGTTATGCGTAATGCGTTATGCGTGAAGCGTTATGCGTTATGCGTTATGCGTTATGCGTTATGCGTTATGCGTTATGCGTTAAGCGTTATGCGTTATGCGTTATGCGTTATGCGTTATGCGTTATGCGTTATGCGTTATGCGTTATGCGTTATGCGTTATGCGTTATGCGTTATGCGTTATGCGTTATGCGTTATGCGTTATGCGTTATGCGTTATGCGTTATGCGTTATGCGTTATGCGTTATGCGTTATGCGTTATGCGTTATGCGTTATGCGTTATGCGTTATGCGTTATGCGTTATGCGTTATGCGTTATGCGTTATGCGTTATGCGTTATGCGTTATGCGTTATGCGTTATGCGTTATGCGTTATGCGTTATGCGTTATGCGTTATGCGTTATGCGTTATGCGTTATGCGTTATGCGTTATGCGTTATGCGTTATGCGTTATGCGTTATGCGTTATGCGTTATGCGTTATGCGTTATGCGTTATGCGTTATGCGTTATGCGTTATGCGTTATGCGTTATGCGTTATGCGTTATGCGTTATGCGTTATGCGTTATGCGTTATGCGTTATGCGTTATGCGTTATGCGTTATGCGTTATGCGTTATGCGTTATGCGTTATGCGTTATGCGTTATGCGTTATGCGTTATGCGTTATGCGTTATGCGTTATGCGTTATGCGTTATGCGTTATGCGTTATGCGTTATGCGTTATGCGTTATGCGTTATGCGTTATGCGTTATGCGTTATGCGTTATGCGTTATGCGTTATGCGTTATGCGTTATGCGTTATGCGTTATGCGTTATGCGTTATGCGTTATGCGTTATGCGTTATGCGTTATGCGTTATGCGTTATGCGTTATGCGTTATGCGTTATGCGTTATGCGTTATGCGTTATGCGTTATGCGTTATGCGTTATGCGTTATGCGTTATCCGTTATGCGTTATCCGTTATGCGTTATGCGTTAAGCGTTATGCGTTATGCGTTATGCGTTATGCGTTATGCGTTATGCGTTATGCGTTATGGGTTATGGGTTATGCGTTATGCGTTATGCGTTATGCGTTATGAGCTATGCGTTAAGCGTTATGCGTTATGCATTATGCGTTATGCGTTATGCGTAATGCGTTATGCGTTAAGCGTTATGCGTTATGCGTTATGCGTTATGCGTTATGCGTTATGCGTTATGCGTTATGCGTTAAGCGTTATGCGTTATGCGTTATGTGTTATGCGTTATGCGTTATCCGTTATGCGTTATCCGTTATGCGTTATGCGTTAAGCGTTATGCGTTATGCGTTATGCGTTATGCGTTATGCGTTATGGGTTATGGGTTATGCGTTATGCGTTATGCGTTATGCGTTATGAGCTATGCGTTAAGCGTTATGCGTTATGCATTATGCGTTATGCGTTATGCGTAATGCGTTATGCGTTAAGCGTTATGCGTTATGCGTTATGCGTTATGCGTTATGCGTTATGCGTTATGCGTTATGCGTTATGCGTTATGCGTTATGCGTTATGCGTTATGCGTTATGCGTTATGCGTTATGCGTTATGCGTTATGCGTTATGCGTTATGCGTTATGCGTTATGCGTTATGCGTTATGCGTTATGCGTTATGCGTTATGCGTTATGCGTTATGCGTTATGCGTTATGCGTTATGCGTTATGCGTTATGCGTTATGCGTTAAGCGTTATGAGTTATGCGTTATGAGCTATGCGTTAAGCGTTATGCGTTATGCGTTATGCGTTATGCGTTATGCGTTATGCGTTATGCGTTATGCGTTATGCGTTATGCGTTATGCGTTATGCGTTATGCGTTATCCGTTATGCGTTATGCGTTATGCGTTATGCGTTATCCGTTATGCGTTATGCGTTATGCGTTATGCATTATGCGTTATGCGTTATGCGTTATCCGTTATGCGTTATGCGTTATGCGTTATGCGTTATGCGTTATGCGTTATGCGTTATGCGTTATGCGTTATGCGTTATGCGTTATGCGTTATGCGTTATGCGTTATGCGTTATGCGTTAAGCGTTATGAGTTATGCGTTATGAGCTATGCGTTAAGCGTTATGCGTTATGCGTTATGCGTTATGCGTTATGCGTTATGCGTTATGCGTTATGCGTTATGCGTTATGCGTTATGCGTTATGCGTTATGCGTTATGCGTTATCCGTTATGCGTTATGCGTTATGCGTTATGCGTTATCCGTTATGCGTTATGCGTTATCCGTTATGCGTTATGCGTTATGCGTTATGCGTTATCCGTTATGCGTTATGCGTTATGCGTTATGCGTTATGCGTTATGCGTTATGCGTTATCCGTTATGCGTTATGCGTTATGCGTTATGCGTTATGCGTTATGCGTTATGCGTTATGCGTTATGCGTTATGCGTTATGCGTTATGCGTTATGCGTTATGCGTTATGCGTTATGCGTTATGCGTTAAGCGTTATGAGTTATGCGTTATGAGCTATGCGTTAAGCGTTATGCGTTATGCGTTATGCGTTATGCGTTATGCGTTATGCGTTATGCGTTATGCGTTATGCGTTATGCGTTATGCGTTATGCGTTATCCGTTATGCGTTATGCGTTATGCGTTATGCGTTATCCGTTATGCGTTATGCGTTATGCGTTATGCATTATGCGTTATGCGTTATGCGTTATGCGTTATGCGTTATGCGTTATGCGTTATCCGTTATGCGTTATGCGTTATGCGTTATGCGTTATGCGTTATGCGTTATGCGTTATGCGTTATGCGTTATGCGTTATGCGTTATGCGTTATGCGTTATGCGTTATGCGTTATGCGTTATCCGTTATGCGTTATGCGTTATGCGTTATGCGTTATCCGTTATGCGTTATGCGTTATGCGTTATGCATTATGCGTTATGCGTTATGCGTTATGCGTTATGCGTTATGCGTTATGCGTTATCCGTTATGCGTTATGCGTTATGCGTTATGCGTTATGCGTTATGCGTTATGCGTTATGAGCTATGCGTTAAGCGTTATGCGTTATGCGTTATGCGTTATGCGTTATGCGTTATGCGTTATGCGTTATGCGTTATGCGTTATGCGTTATGCGTTATGCGTTATGCGTTATCCGTTATGCGTTATGCGTTATGCGTTATGCGTTATCCGTTATGCGTTATGCGTTATGCGTTATGCATTATGCGTTATGCGTTATGCGTTATGCGTTATGCGTTATGCGTTATGCGTTATCCGTTATGCGTTATGCGTTATGCGTTATGCGTTATGCGTTATGCGTTATGCGTTATGCGTTATGCGTTATGCGTTATGCGTTATGCGTTATGCGTTATGCGTTATGCGTTATGCGTTATGCGTTATGCGTTATGCGTTATGAGTTATGCGTTATGCGTTATGCGTTATGCGTTATGCGTTATGCGTTATCCGTTATGCGTTATCCGTTATGCGTTATGCGTTAAGCGTTATGCGTTATGCGTTATGCGTTATGCGTTATGCGTTATGCGTTATGCGTTATGCGTTATGCGTTATGGGTTATGGGTTATGCGTTATGCGTTATGCGTTATGCGTTATGAGCTATGCGTTAAGCGTTATGCGTTATGCATTATGCGTTATGCGTTATGCGTAATGCGTTATGCGTTAAGCGTTATGCGTTATGCGTTATGCGTTATGCGTTATGCGTTATGCGTTATGCGTTATGCGTTATGCGTTAAGCGTTATGCGTTATGCGTTATGTGTTATGCGTTATGCGTTATCCGTTATGCGTTATCCGTTATGCGTTATGCGTTAAGCGTTATGCGTTATGCGTTATGCGTTATGCGTTATGCGTTATGGGTTATGGGTTATGCGTTATGCGTTATGCGTTATGCGTTATGAGCTATGCGTTAAGCGTTATGCGTTATGCATTATGCGTTATGCGTTATGCGTAATGCGTTATGCGTTAAGCGTTATGCGTTATGCGTTATGCGTTATGCGTTATGCGTTATGCGTTATGCGTTATGCGTTATGCGTTATGCGTTATGCGTTATGCGTTATGCGTTATGCGTTATGCGTTATGCGTTATGCGTTATGCGTTATGCGTTATGCGTTATGCGTTATGCGTTATGCGTTATGCGTTATGCGTTATGCGTTATGCGTTATGCGTTATGCGTTATGCGTTATGCGTTATGCGTTATGCGTTATGCGTTATGCGTTATGCGTTATGCGTTATGCGTTATGCGTTATCCGTTATGCGTTATGCGTTATGCGTTATGCGTTATCCGTTATGCGTTATGCGTTATGCGTTATGCATTATGCGTTATGCGTTATGCGTTATCCGTTATGCGTTATGCGTTATGCGTTATGCGTTATGCGTTATGCGTTATGCGTTATGCGTTATGCGTTATGCGTTATGCGTTATGCGTTATGCGTTATGCGTTATGCGTTATGCGTTATGCGTTATGCGTTAAGCGTTATGAGTTATGCGTTATGAGCTATGCGTTAAGCGTTATGCGTTATGCGTTATGCGTTATGCGTTATGCGTTATGCGTTATGCGTTATGCGTTATGCGTTATGCGTTATGCGTTATGCGTTATGCGTTATGCGTTATGCGTTATCCGTTATGCGTTATGCGTTATGCGTTATGCGTTATCCGTTATGCGTTATGCGTTATCCGTTATGCGTTATGCGTTATGCGTTATGCGTTATCCGTTATGCGGTATGCGTTATGCGTTATGCGTTATGCGTTATGCGTTATGCGTTATGCGTTATCCGTTATGCGTTATGCGTTATGCGTTATGCGTTATGCGTTATGCGTTATGCGTTATGCGTTATGCGTTATGCGTTATGCGTTATGCGTTATGCGTTATGCGTTATGCGTTATGCGTTAAGCGTTATGAGTTATGCGTTATGAGCTATGCGTTAAGCGTTATGCGTTATGCGTTATGCGTTATGCGTTATGCGTTATGCGTTATGCGTTATGCGTTATGCGTTATGCGTTATGCGTTATCCGTTATGCGTTATGCGTTATGCGTTATGCGTTATCCGTTATGCGTTATGCGTTATGCGTTATGCATTATGCGTTATGCGTTATGCGTTATGCGTTATGCGTTATGCGTTATGCGTTATCCGTTATGCGTTATGCGTTATGCGTTATGCGTTATCCGTTATGCGTTATGCGTTATGCGTTATGTGTTATGCGTTATGCGTTATCCGTTATGCGTTATCCGTTATACGTTATGCGTTAAGCGTTATGCGTTATGCGTTATGCGTTATGCGTTATGGGTTATGGGTTATGCGTTATGCGTTATGCGTTATGCGTTATGAGCTATGCGTTAAGCGTTATGCGTTATGCATTATGCGTTATGCGTTATGCGTAATGCGTTATGCGTTAAGCGTTATGCGTTATGCGTTATGCGTTATGCGTTATGCTTTATGCGTTATGCGTTATGCGTCTTGCGTTATCCGTTATGCGTTATGCGTTATGCGTTATGCGTTATGCGTTATGCGTTATGGGTTATGCGTTATGCGTTATGCATTATGCGTTACCCGTTATGCGTTAGGCGTTATGCGTTAAGCGTTATGCGTTATGCGTTATGCGTTATGCGTTATGCGTTATGCGTTATGCGCGATGCGTTATGCGTTATGCGTTATGCGTTATGCGTTATGCGTTATGCGTTATGCGTTATGCGTTATGCGTTATGCGTTATGCGTTATGCGTTATGCGTTATGCGTTATGCGTTATGCGTTATGCGTTATGCGTTATGCGTTATGCGTTATGCGTTATGCGTTATGCGTTATGCGTTATGCGTAATGCGTTATGCGTTAAGCGTTATGCGTTAAGCGTTATGCGTTATGCGATATGCGTTATGCGTAATTCGTTATGCGTTATGCGTTATGCGTTATGCGTTATGCGTTATGCGTTATGCGTTATGCGTTATGCGTTATGCGTTATGCGTTATGCGTTATGCGTTATGCGTTATGCGTTATGCGTTATGCGTTATGCGTTATGCGTTATGAGCTATGCGTTAAGCGTTATGCGTTATGCATTATGCGTTATGCGTTATGCGTAATGCGTTATGCGTTAAGCGTTATGCGTTATCCGTTATGCGTTATGCGTTATGCGTTATGCGTTATGCGTTATGCGTTATGCGTTATGCGTTATGCGTTATGCGTTATGCGTTATGTGTTATGCGTTATGCGTTATGCGTTATGCGTTATGCGTTATGCGTTATGCGTTATGCGTTATGCGTTATGCGCGATGCGTTATGCGTTATGCGTTATGCGTTATGCGTTATGCGTTATGCGTTATGCGTTATGCGTTATGCGTTATGCGTTATGCGTTATGCGTTATGCGTTATGCTTTATGCGTTATGCGTTATGCGTTATGCGTTATGCGTAATGCGTTATGCGTTAAGCGTTATGCGTTAAGCGTTATGCGTTATGCGATATGCGTTATGCGTAATTCGTTATGCGTTATGCGTTATGCGTTATGCGTTATGCGTTATGCGTTATGCGTTATGCGTTATGCGTTATGCGTTATCCGTTATGCGTTATGCGTTATGCGTTATGCGTTATGCGTTATGCGTTATGCGTTATGCGTTATGCGTTATGCGTTATCCGTTATGCGTTATGCGTTATGCGTTATGCGTTATGCGTTATGCGTTATGCGTTATGCGTTATGCGTTATGCGTTATGCGTTATGCGTTATGCGTTATGCGTTATGCGTTATGCGTTATGCGTTATGCGTTATGCGTTAAGCGTTATGAGTTATGCGTTATGAGCTATGCGTTAAGCGTTATGCGTTATGCGTTATGCGTTATGCGTTATGCGTTATGCGTTATGCGTTATGCGTTATGCGTTATGCGTTATGCGTTATGCGTTATCCGTTATGCGTTATGCGTTATGCGTTATGCGTTATCCGTTATGCGTTATGCGTTATGCGTTATGCATTATGCGTTATGCGTTATGCGTTATGCGTTATGCGTTATGCGTTATGCGTTATCCGTTATGCGTTATGCGTTATGCGTTATGCGTTATGCGTTATGCGTTATGCGTTATGCGTTATGCGTTATGCGTTATGCGTTATGCGTTATGCGTTATGCGTTATGCGTTATCCGTTATGCGTTATGCGTTATGCGTTATGCGTTATCCGTTATGCGTTATGCGTTATGCGTTATGCATTATGCGTTATGCGTTATGCGTTATGCGTTATGCGTTATGCGTTATGCGTTATCCGTTATGCGTTATGCGTTATGCGTTATGCGTTATGCGTTATGCGTTATGCGTTATGAGCTATGCGTTAAGCGTTATGCGTTATGCGTTATGCGTTATGCGTTATGCGTTATGCGTTATGCGTTATGCGTTATGCGTTATGCGTTATGCGTTATGCGTTATCCGTTATGCGTTATGCGTTATGCGTTATGCGTTATCCGTTATGCGTTATGCGTTATGCGTTATGCATTATGCGTTATGCGTTATGCGTTATGCGTTATGCGTTATGCGTTATGCGTTATCCGTTATGCGTTATGCGTTATGCGTTATGCGTTATGCGTTATGCGTTATGCGTTATGCGTTATGCGTTATGCGTTATGCGTTATGCGTTATGCGTTATGCGTTATGCGTTATGCGTTATGCGTTATGAGTTATGCGTTATGCGTTATGCGTTATGCGTTATGCGTTATGCGTTATCCGTTATGCGTTATCCGTTATGCGTTATGCGTTAAGCGTTATGCGTTATGCGTTATGCGTTATGCGTTATGCGTTATGCGTTATGCGTTATGCGTTATGCGTTATGGGTTATGGGTTATGCGTTATGCGTTATGCGTTATGCGTTATGAGCTATGCGTTAAGCGTTATGCGTTATGCATTATGCGTTATGCGTTATGCGTAATGCGTTATGCGTTAAGCGTTATGCGTTATGCGTTATGCGTTATGCGTTATGCGTTATGCGTTATGCGTTATGCGTTATGCGTTAAGCGTTATGCGTTATGCGTTATGTGTTATGCGTTATGCGTTATCCGTTATGCGTTATCCGTTATGCGTTATGCGTTAAGCGTTATGCGTTATGCGTTATGCGTTATGCGTTATGCGTTATGGGTTATGGGTTATGCGTTATGCGTTATGCGTTATGCGTTATGAGCTATGCGTTAAGCGTTATGCGTTATGCATTATGCGTTATGCGTTATGCGTAATGCGTTATGCGTTAAGCGTTATGCGTTATGCGTTATGCGTTATGCGTTATGCGTTATGCGTTATGCGTTATGCGTTATGCGTTATGCGTTATGCGTTATGCGTTATGCGTTATGCGTTATGCGTTATGCGTTATGCGTTATGCGTTATGCGTTATGCGTTATGCGTTATGCGTTATGCGTTATGCGTTATGCGTTATGCGTTATGCGTTATGCGTTATGCGTTATGCGTTATGCGTTATGCGTTATGCGTTATGCGTTATGCGTTATGCGTTATGCGTTATGCGTTATGCGTTATCCGTTATGCGTTATGCGTTATGCGTTATGCGTTATCCGTTATGCGTTATGCGTTATGCGTTATGCATTATGCGTTATGCGTTATGCGTTATCCGTTATGCGTTATGCGTTATGCGTTATGCGTTATGCGTTATGCGTTATGCGTTATGCGTTATGCGTTATGCGTTATGCGTTATGCGTTATGCGTTATGCGTTATGCGTTATGCGTTATGCGTTAAGCGTTATGAGTTATGCGTTATGAGCTATGCGTTAAGCGTTATGCGTTATGCGTTATGCGTTATGCGTTATGCGTTATGCGTTATGCGTTATGCGTAATGCGTTATGCGTTATGCGTTATGCGTTATGCGTTATGCGTTATGCGTTATCCGTTATGCGTTATGCGTTATGCGTTATGCGTTATCCGTTATGCGTTATGCGTTATCCGTTATGCGTTATGCGTTATGCGTTATGCGTTATCCGTTATGCGGTATGCGTTATGCGTTATGCGTTATGCGTTATGCGTTATGCGTTATGCGTTATCCGTTATGCGTTATGCGTTATGCGTTATGCGTTATGCGTTATGCGTTATGCGTTATGCGTTATGCGTTATGCGTTATGCGTTATGCGTTATGCGTTATGCGTTATGCGTTATGCGTTAAGCGTTATGAGTTATGCGTTATGAGCTATGCGTTAAGCGTTATGCGTTATGCGTTATGCGTTATGCGTTATGCGTTATGCGTTATGCGTTATGCGTTATGCGTTATGCGTTATGCGTTATCCGTTATGCGTTATGCGTTATGCGTTATGCGTTATCCGTTATGCGTTATGCGTTATGCGTTATGCGTTATGCGTTATGCGTTATGTGTTATGCGTTATGCGTTATCCGTTATGCGTTATCCGTTATACGTTATGCGTTAAGCGTTATGCGTTATGCGTTATGCGTTATGCGTTATGGGTTATGGGTTATGCGTTATGCGTTATGCGTTATGCGTTATGAGCTATGCGTTAAGCGTTATGCGTTATGCATTATGCGTTATGCGTTATGCGTAATGCGTTATGCGTTAAGCGTTATGCGTTATGCGTTATGCGTTATGCGTTATGCTTTATGCGTTATGCGTTATGCGTCTTGCGTTATCCGTTATGCGTTATGCGTTATGCGTTATGCGTTATGCGTTATGCGTTATGGGTTATGCGTTATGCGTTATGCATTATGCGTTACCCGTTATGCGTTATGCGTTAAGCGTTATGCGTTATGCGTTATGCGTTATGCGTTATGCGTTATGCGTTATGCGCGATGCGTTATGCGTTATGCGTTATGCGTTATGCGTTATGCGTTATGCGTTATGCGTTATGCGTTATGCGTTATGCGTTATGCGTTATGCGTTATGCGTTATGCGTTATGCGTTATGCGTTATGCGTTATGCGTTATGCGTTATGCGTTATGCGTTATGCGTTATGCGTTATGCGTTATGCGTAATGCGTTATGCGTTAAGCGTTATGCGTTAAGCGTTATGCGTTATGCGATATGCGTTATGCGTAATTCGTTATGCGTTATGCGTTATGCGTTATGCGTTATGCGTTATGCGTTATGCGTTATGCGTTATGCGTTATGCGTTATGCGTTATGCGTTATGCGTTATGCGTTATGCGTTATGCGTTATGCGTTATGCGTTATGCGTTATGCGTTATGCGTTATGCGTTATGAGCTATGCGTTAAGCGTTATGCGTTATGCATTATGCGTTATGCGTTATGCGTAATGCGTTATGCGTTAAGCGTTATGCGTTATCCGTTATGCGTTATGCGTTATGCGTTATGCGTTATGCGTTATGCGTTATGCGTTATGCGTTATGCGTTATGCGTTATGCGTTATGTGTTATGCGTTATGCGTTATGCGTTATGCGTTATGCGTTATGCGTTATGCGTTATGCGTTATGCGTTATGCGCGATGCGTTATGCGTTATGCGTTATGCGTTATGCGTTATGCGTTATGCGTTATGCGTTATGCGTTATGCGTTATGCGTTATGCGTTATGCGTTATGCGTTATGCTTTATGCGTTATGCGTTATGCGTTATGCGTTATGCGTAATGCGTTATGCGTTAAGCGTTATGCGTTAAGCGTTATGCGTTATGCGATATGCGTTATGCGTAATTCGTTATGCGTTATGCGTTATGCGTTATGCGTTATGCGTTATGCGTTATGCGTTATGCGTTATGCGTTATGCGTTATGCGTTATGAGCTATGCGTTATGCGTTATGCGTTATGCGTTATCCGTTATGCGTTATGCGTTATGCGTTATGCGTTATCCGTTATGCGTTATGCGTTATGCGTTATGCGTTATGCGTTATGCGTTATGCGTTATGCGTTATGCGTTATGCGTTATGCGTTATGCGTTATGCGTTATGCGTTATGCGTTATCCGTTATGCGTTATGCGTTATGCGTTATGCGTTATCCGTTATGCGTTATGCGTTATGCGTTATGCATTATGCGTTATGCGTTATGCGTTATGCGTTATGCGTTATGCGTTATGCGTTATCCGTTATGCGTTATGCGTTATGCGTTATGCGTTATGCGTTATGCGTTATGCGTTATGAGCTATGCGTTAAGCGTTATGCGTTATGCGTTATGCGTTATGCGTTATGCGTTATGCGTTATGCGTTATGCGTTATGCGTTATGCGTTATGCGTTATGCGTTATGCGTTATCCGTTATGCGTTATGCGTTATGCGTTATGCGTTATCCGTTATGCGTTATGCGTTATGCGTTATGCATTATGCGTTATGCGTTATGCGTTATGCGTTATGCGTTATGCGTTATGCGTTATCCGTTATGCGTTATGCGTTATGCGTTATGCGTTATGCGTTATGCGTTATGCGTTATGCGTTATGCGTTATGCGTTATGCGTTATGCGTTATGCGTTATGCGTTATGCGTTATGCGTTATGCGTTATGCGTTATGCGTTATGCGTTATGCGTTATGCGTTATGCGTTATGCGTTATGGGTTATGGGTTATGCGTTATGCGTTATGCGTTATGCGTTATGAGCTATGCGTTAAGCGTTATGCGTTATGCATTATGCGTTATGCGTTATGCGTAATGCGTTATGCGTTAAGCGTTATGCGTTATGCGTTATGCGTTATGCGTTATGCGTTATGCGTTATGCGTTATGCGTTATGCGTTATGCGTTAAGCGTTATGCGTTATGCGTTATGTGTTATGCGTTATGCGTTATCCGTTATGCGTTATCCGTTATGCGTTATGCGTTAAGCGTTATGCGTTATGCGTTATGCGTTATGCGTTATGCGTTATGGGTTATGGGTTATGCGTTATGCGTTATGCGTTATGCGTTATGAGCTATGCGTTAAGCGTTATGCGTTATGCATTATGCGTTATGCGTTATGCGTAATGCGTTATGCGTTAAGCGTTATGCGTTATGCGTTATGCGTTATGCGTTATGCGTTATGCGTTATGCGTTATGCGTTATGCGTTATGCGTTATGCGTTATGCGTTATGCGTTATGCGTTATGCGTTATGCGTTATGCGTTATGCGTTATGCGTTATGCGTTATGCGTTATGCGTTATGCGTTATGCGTTATGCGTTATGCGTTATGCGTTATGCGTTATGCGTTATGCGTTATGCGTTATGCGTTATGCGTTAAGCGTTATGAGTTATGCGTTATGAGCTATGCGTTAAGCGTTATGCGTTATGCGTTATGCGTTATGCGTTATGCGTTATGCGTTATGCGTTATGCGTTATGCGTTATGCGTTATGCGTTATGCGTTATCCGTTATGCGTTATGCGTTATGCGTTATGCGTTATCCGTTATGCGTTATGCGTTATGCGTTATGCATTATGCGTTATGCGTTATGCGTTATCCGTTATGCGTTATGCGTTATGCGTTATGCGTTATGCGTTATGCGTTATGCGTTATGCGTTATGCGTTATGCGTTATGCGTTATGCGTTATGCGTTATGCGTTATGCGTTATGCGTTATGCGTTATCCGTTATACGTTATGCGTTAAGCGTTATGCGTTATGCGTTATGCGTTATGCGTTATGGGTTATGGGTTATGCGTTATGCGTTATGCGTTATGCGTTATGAGCTATGCGTTAAGCGTTATGCGTTATGCATTATGCGTTATGCGTTATGCGTAATGCGTTATGCGTTAAGCGTTATGCGTTATGCGTTATGCGTTATGCGTTATGCTTTATGCGTTATGCGTTATGCGTCTTGCGTTATCCGTTATGCGTTATGCGTTATGCGTTATGCGTTATGCGTTATGCGTTATGGGTTATGCGTTATGCGTTATGCATTATGCGTTACCCGTTATGCGTTAGGCGTTATGCGTTAAGCGTTATGCGTTATGCGTTATGCGTTATGCGTTATGCGTTATGCGTTATGCGCGATGCGTTATGCGTTATGCGTTATGCGTTATGCGTTATGCGTTATGCGTTATGCGTTATGCGTTATGCGTTATGCGTTATGCGTTATGCGTTATGCGTTATGCGTTATGCGTTATGCGTTATGCGTTATGCGTTATGCGTTATGCGTTTTGCGTAATGCGTTATGCGTTAAGCGTTATGCGTTAAGCGTTATGCGTTATGCGATATGCGTTATGCGTAATTCGTTATGCGTTATGCGTTATGCGTTATGCGTTATGCGTTATGCGTTATGCGTTATGCGTTATGCGTTATGCGTTATGCGTTATGCGTTATGCGTTATGCGTTATGCGTTATGCGTTATGCGTTATGCGTTATGCGTTATGAGCTATGCGTTAAGCGTTATGCGTTATGCATTATGCGTTATGCGTTATGCGTAATGCGTTATGCGTTAAGCGTTATGCGTTATCCGTTATGCGTTATGCGTTATGCGTTATGCGTTATGCGTTATGCGTTATGCGTTATGCGTTATGCGTTATGCGTTATGCGTTATGTGTTATGCGTTATGCGTTATGCGTTATGCGTTATGCGTTATGCGTTATGCGTTATGCGTTATGCGTTATGCGCGATGCGTTATGCGTTATGCGTTATGCGTTATGCGTTATGCGTTATGCGTTATGCGTTATGCGTTATGCGTTATGCGTTATGCGTTATGCGTTATGCGTTATGCGTTATGCTTTATGCGTTATGCGTTATGCGTTATGCGTTATGCGTAATGCGTTATGCGTTAAGCGTTATGCGTTAAGCGTTATGCGTTATGCGATATGCGTTATGCGTAATTCGTTATGCGTTATGCGTTATGCGTTATGCGTTATGCGTTATGCGTTATGCGTTATGCGTTATGCGTTATGCGTTATGCGTTATGCGTTATGCGTTATGCGTTATGAGCTATGCGTTATGCGTTATCCGTTATGCGTTATGCGTTATGCGTTATCCGTTATGCGTTATGCGTTAAGCGTTATGCGTTATGCGTTATGGGCTATGCGTTAAGCGTTATGCGTTATGCGTTATGCGTTATGCGTTATGCGTTATGCGTTAAGCGTTATGCGTTATGCATTATGCGTTACGCGTTATGCGTTAGACGTTATGCGTTAAGCGTTATGCGTTATGCGTTATGTGTTATGCGTTATGCGTTATGCGTTATGCGTTATGCGTTATGTGTTATGCGTTATGCGTTATGCGTTATGCGTTATGCGTTATGCGTTATGCGTTATGCGTTATGCGTTATGCGTTATGCGTTATGCGTTATGCGTTATGCGTTATGCGTTGTGCGTTATGCATTATGCGTTATGCGTTATGCGTTATGCGTTATGTGTTATGCGTTATGCGTTATGCGTTATGCGTTATGCGTTATGCGTTATGCGTTATGCGTTATGCGTTATGCGTTATGCGTTATGCGTTATGCGTTATGCGTTATGCGTTATGCGTTATGCGTTATGCGTTATGCGTTATGCGTTATGCGTTATGCGTTATGCGTTATGCGTTATGCGTTATGCGTTATGCGTTATGCGTTATGCGTTATGCGTTATGCGTTATGCGTTATGCGTTATGCGTTATGCTTTATGCGTTATGCGTTATGCGTCTTGCGTTATCCGTTATGCGTTATGCGTTATGCGTTATGCGTTATGGGTTATGCGTTATGCGTTATGCGTTATGCGTTATGCGTTATGCGTTATGCGTTATGCGTTATGCGTTATGCGTTATGCGTTATGCGTTATGGGTTATGCGTTATGCGTTATGCGTTATGCGTTATGCGTTATGCGTTATGCGTTATGCGTTATGCGTTATGCGTTATCCGTTATGCGTTATGCGTTATGCGTTATGCGTTATGCGTTATGCGTTATGCGTTATGCGTTATGCGTTATGCGTTATGCGTTATGCGTTATGCGTTATGCGTTATGCGTTATGCGTTATGCGTTATGCGTTATGCGTTATGCGTTATGCGTTAAGCGTTATGCGTTAAGCGTTATGAGTTATGCGTTATGAGCTATGCGTTAAGCGTTATGCGTTAAGCGTTATGCGTTATGCGTTATGCGTTATGCGTTATGCGTTATGCGTTATGCGTTATGCGTTATGCGTTATGCGTTATGCGTTATGCGTTATGCGTTATGCGTTATGCGTTATGCGTTATGCGTTATGCGTTATCCGTTATGCGTTATGCGTTATGCGTTATCCGTTATGCGTTATGCGTTATGCGTTATGCGTTATGCGTTATGCGTTATGCGTTTTGCGTTATGCTTTATGCGTTATGCGTTATGCGTCTTGCGTTATCCGTTATGCGTTATGCGTTATGCGTTATGCGTTATGCGTTATGCGTTATGCGTTATGGGTTATGCGTTATGCGTTATGCGTTATGCGTTACGCGTTATGCGTTAGGCGTTATGCGTTAAGCGTTATGCGTTATGCGTTATGCGTTATGCGTTATGCGTTATGCGCGATGCGTTATGCGTTATGCGTTATGCGTTATGCGTTATGCGTTATGCGTTATGCGTTATGCGTAATGCGTTATGCGTTAAGCGTTATGCGTTATGCGTTATGCGTTATGCGTTATGCGTTATGCGTTATGCGTTATGCGTTATGCGTTATGCGTTATGCGTTATGCGTTATGCGTTATGCGTTATGCGTTATGCGTTATGCGTTATGCGTTATGCGTTATGCGTTATGCGTTATGCGTTAAGCGTTATGCGTTATGCGTTATGCGTTATGCGTTATGCGTTATGCGTTATGCGTTATGCGTTATGCGTTATGCGTTATGCGTTATGCGTTATGCGTTATGCGTTATGCGTTATGCGTTATGCGTTATGCGTTATGCGTTATGCGTTATGCGTTATGCGTTATGCGTTATGCGTTATGCGTTATGCGTTATGCGTTATGCGTTATGCGTTATGCGTTATGCGTTATGCGTTATGCGTTATGCGTTATGCGTTATGCGTTATGCGTTATGCGTTATGCGTTATGCGTTATGCGTTATGCGTTAAGCGTTATGAGTTATGCGTTATGAGCTATGCGTTAAGCGTTATGCGTTAAGCGTTATGCGTTATGCGTTATGCGTTATGCGTTATGCGTTATGCGTTATGCGTTATGCGTTATGCGTTATGCGTTATGCGTTATGCGTTATGCGTTATGCGTTATGCGTTATGCGTTATGCGTTATGCGTTATCCGTTATGCGTTATGCGTTATGCGTTATCCGTTATGCGTTATGCGTTATGCGTTATGCGTTATGCGTTATGCGTTATGCGTTTTGCGTTATGCTTTATGCGTTATGCGTTATGCGTCTTGCGTTATCCGTTATGCGTTATGCGTTATGCGTTATGCGTTATGCGTTATGCGTTATGCGTTATGGGTTATGCGTTATGCGTTATGCGTTATGCGTTACGCGTTATGCGTTAGGCGTTATGCGTTAAGCGTTATGCGTTATGCGTTATGCGTTATGCGTTATGCGTTATGCGCGATGCGTTATGCGTTATGCGTTATGCGTTATGCGTTATGCGTTATGCGTTATGCGTTATGCGTAATGCGTTATGCGTTAAGCGTTATGCGTTATGCGTTATGCGTTATGCGTTATGCGTTATGCGTTATGCGTTATGCGTTATGCGTTATGCGTTATGCGTTATGCGTTATGCGTTATGCGTTATGCGTTATGCGTTATGCGTTATGCGTTATGCGTTATGCGTTATGCGTTAAGCGTTATGCGTTATGCGTTATGCGTTATGCGTTATGCGTTATGCGTTATGCGTTATGCGTTATGCGTTATGCGTTATGCGTTATGCGTTATGCGTTATGCGTTATGCGTTATGCGTTATGCGTTATGCGTTATGCGTTATGCGTTATGCGTTATGCGTTATGCGTTATGCGTTATGCGTTATGCGTTATGCGTTATGCGTTATGCGTTATGCGTTATGCGTTATGCGTTATGCGTTATGCGTTATGCGTTATGCGTTATGCGTTATGCGTTATGCGTTATGCGTTATGCGTTATGCGTTATGCGTTATGCGTTATGCGTTATGCGTTATGCGTTATGCGTTATGCGTTATGCGTTATGCGTTATGCGTTATGCGTTATGCGTTATGCGTTATGCGTTATGCGTTATGCGTTATGCGTTATGCGTTATGCGTTATGCGTTATGCGTTATGCGTTATGCGTTATGCGTTATGCGTTATGCGTTATGCGTTATGCGTTATGCGTTATGCGTTATGCGTTATGCGTTATGCGTTATGCGTTATGCGTTATGCTTTATGCGTTATGCGTTATGCGTCTTGCGTTATCCGTTATGCGTTATGCGTTATGCGTTATGCGTTATGGGTTATGCGTTATGCGTTATGCGTTATGCGTTATGCGTTATGCGTTATGCGTTATGCGTTATGCGTTATGCGTTATGCGTTATGCGTTATGGGTTATGCGTTATGCGTTATGCGTTATGCGTTATGCGTTATGCGTTATGCGTTATGCGTTATGCGTTATGCGTTATCCGTTATGCGTTATGCGTTATGCGTTATGCGTTATGCGTTATGCGTTATGCGTTATGCGTTATGCGTTATGCGTTATGCGTTATGCGTTATGCGTTATGCGTTATGCGTTATGCGTTATGCGTTATGCGGTATGCGTTATGCGTTAAGCGTTATGAGTTATGCGTTATGAGCTATGCGTTAAGCGTTATGCGTTAAGCGTTATGCGTTATGCGTTATGCGTTATGCGTTATGCGTTATGCGTTATGCGTTATGCGTTATGCGTTATGCGTTATGCGTTATGCGTTATGCGTTATGCGTTATGCGTTATGCGTTATGCGTTATGCGTTATGCGTTATCCGTTATGCGTTATGCGTTATGCGTTATCCGTTATGCGTTATGCGTTATGCGTTATGCGTTATGCGTTATGCGTTATGCGTTATGCGTTTTGCGTTATGCTTTATGCGTTATGCGTTATGCGTCTTGCGTTATCCGTTATGCGTTATGCGTTATGCGTTATGCGTTATGCGTTATGCGTTATGCGTTATGGGTTATGCGTTATGCGTTATGCGTTATGCGTTACGCGTTATGCGTTAGGCGTTATGCGTTAAGCGTTATGCGTTATGCGTTATGCGTTATGCGTTATGCGTTATGCGCGATGCGTTATGCGTTATGCGTTATGCGTTATGCGTTATGCGTTATGCGTTATGCGTTATGCGTAATGCGTTATGCGTTAAGCGTTATGCGTTATGCGTTATGCGTTATGCGTTATGCGTTATGCGTTATGCGTTATGCGTTATGCGTTATGCGTTATGCGTTATGCGTTATGCGTTATGCGTTATGCGTTATGCGTTATGCGTTATGCGTTATGCGTTATGCGTTATGCGTTATGCGTTATGCGTTATGCGTTATGCATTATGCGTTATGCGTTATGCGTAATGCGTTATGCGTTAAGCGTTATGCGTTATGCGTTATGCGTTATGCGTTATGCGTTATGCGTTATGCGTTAAGCGTTATGCGTTATGCGTTATGCGTTATGCGTTATGCGTTATGCGTTATGCGTTATGCGTTATGCGTTATGCGTTATGCGTTATGCGTTATGCGTTATGCGTTATGCGTTATGCGTTATGCGTTATGCGTTATGCGTTATGCGTTATGCGTTATGCGTTATGCGTTATGCGTTATGCGTTATGCGTTATGCGTTATGCGTTATGCGTTATGCGTTATGCGTTATGCGTTATGCGTTATGCGTTATGCGTTATGCGTTATGCGTTATGCGTTATGCGTTATGCGTTATGCGTTATGCGTTATGCGTTATGCGTTATGCGTTATGCGTTATGCGTTATGCGTTATGCGTTATGCGTTATGCGTTATGCGTTATGCGTTATGCGTTATGCGTTATGCGTTATGCGTTATGCGTTATGCGTTATGCGTTATGCGTTATGCGTTATGCGTTATGCGTTATGCGTTATGCGTTATGCGTTATGTGTTATGCGTTATGCGTTATCCGTTATGCGTTATCCGTTATGCGTTATGCGTTAAGCGTTATGCGTTATGCGTTATGCGTTATGCGTTATGCGTTATGGGTTATGGGTTATGCGTTATGCGTTATGCGTTATGCGTTATGAGCTATGCGTTAAGCGTTATGCGTTATGCATTATGCGTTATGCGTTATGCGTAATGCGTTATGCGTTAAGCGTTATGCGTTATGCGTTATGCGTTATGCGTTATGCGTTATGCGTTATGCGTTAAGCGTTATGCGTTATGCGTTATGCGTTATGCGTTATGCGTTATGCGTTATGCGTTATGCGTTATGCGTTATGCGTTATGCGTTATGCGTTATGCGTTATGCGTTATGCGTTATGCGTTATGCGTTATGCGTTATGCGTTATGCGTTATGCGTTATGCGTTATGCGTTATGCGTTATGCGTTATGCGTTATGCGTTATGCGTTATGCGTTATGCGTTATGCGTTATGCGTTATGCGTTATGCGTTATGCGTTATGCGTTATGCGTTATGCGTTATGCGTTATGCGTTATGCGTTATGCGTTATGCGTTATGCGTTATGCGTTATGCGTTATGCGTTATGCGTTATGCGTTATGCGTTATGCGTTATGCGTTATGCGTTATGCGTTATGCGTTATGCGTTATGCGTTATGCGTTATGCGTTATGCGTTATGCGTTATGCGTTATGCGTTATGCGTTATGCGTTATGCGTTATGCGTTATGCGTTATGCGTTATGCGTTATGCGTTATGCGTTATGCGTTATGCGTTATGCGTTATGCGTTATGCGTTATGCGTTATGCGTTATGCGTTATGCGTTATGCGTTATGCGTTATGCGTTATGCGTTATGCGTTATGCGTTATGCGTTATGCGTTATGCGTTATGCGTTATGCGTTATGCGTTATGCGTTATGCGTTATGCGTTATGCGTTATGCGTTATGCGTTATGCGTTATGCGTTATGCGTTATGCGTTATGCGTTATGCGTTATGCGTTATGCGTTATGCGTTATGCGTTATGCGTTATGCGTTATGCGTTATGCGTTATGCGTTATGCGTTATGCGTTATGCGTTATGCGTTATGCGTTATGCGTTATGCGTTATGCGTTATGCGTTATGCGTTATGCGTTATGCGTTATGCGTTATGCGTTATGCGTTATGCGTTATGCGTTATGCGTTATGCGTTATGCGTTATGCGTTATGCGTTATGCGTTATGCGTTATGCGTTATGCGTTATGCGTTATGCGTTATGCGTTATGCGTTATGCGTTATGCGTTATGCGTTATCCGTTATGCGTTATCCGTTATGCGTTATGCGTTAAGCGTTATGCGTTATGCGTTATGCGTTATGCGTTATGCGTTATGCGTTATGCGTTATGGGTTATGGGTTATGCGTTATGCGTTATGCGTTATGCGTTATGAGCTATGCGTTAAGCGTTATGCGTTATGCATTATGCGTTATGCGTTATGCGTAATGCGTTATGCGTTAAGCGTTATGCGTTATGCGTTATGCGTTATGCGTTATGCGTTATGCGTTATGCGTTATGCGTTATGCGTTAAGCGTTATGCGTTATGCGTTATGTGTTATGCGTTATGCGTTATCCGTTATGCGTTATCCGTTATGCGTTATGCGTTAAGCGTTATGCGTTATGCGTTATGCGTTATGCGTTATGCGTTATGGGTTATGGATTATGCGTTATGCGTTATGCGTTATGCGTTATGAGCTATGCGTTAAGCGTTATGCGTTATGCATTATGCGTTATGCGTTATGCGTAATGCGTTATGCGTTAAGCGTTATGCGTTATGCGTTATGCGTTATGCGTTATGCGTTATGCGTTATGCGTTATGCGTTATGCGTTATGCGTTATGCGTTATGCGTTATGCGTTATGCGTTATGCGTTATGCGTTATGCGTTATGCGTTATGCGTTATGCGTTATGCGTTATGCGTTATGCGTTAAGCGTTATGAGTTATGCGTTATGAGCTATGCGTTAAGCGTTATGCGTTATGCGTTATGCGTTATGCGTTATGCGTTATGCGTTATGCGTTATGCGTTATGCGTTATGCGTTATGCGTTATCCGTTATGCGTTATGCGTTATGCGTTATTCGTTATCCGTTATGCGTTATGCGTTATGCGTTATGCATTATGCGTTATGCGTTATGCGTTATCCGTTATGCGTTATGCGTTATGCGTTATGCGTTATGCGTTATGCGTTATGCGTTATGCGTTATGCGTTATGCGTTATGCGTTATGCGTTATGCGTTATGCGTTATGCGTTATGCGTTATGCGTTATGCGTTAAGCGTTATGAGTTATGCGTTATGAGCTATGCGTTAAGCGTTATGCGTTATGCGTTATGCGTTATGCGTTATGCGTTATGCGTTATGCGTTATGCGTTATGCGTTATGCGTTATGCGTTATGCGTTATGCGTTATGCGTTATGCGTTATCCGTTATGCGTTATGCGTTATGCGTTATGCGTTATGCGTTATGCGTTATGCGTTATCCGTTATGCGTTATGCGTTATCCGTTATGCGTTATGCGTTATGCGTTATGCGTTATCCGTTATGCGTTATGCGTTATGCGTTATGCGTTATGCGTTATGCGTTATGCGTTATCCGTTATGCGTTATGCGTTATGCGTTATGCGTTATGCGTTATGCGTTATGCGTTATGCGTTATGCGTTATGCGTTATGCGTTATGCGTTATGCGTTATGCGTTATGCGTTATGCGTTATGCGTTATGCGTTATGCGTTATGCGTTATCCGTTATGCGTTATCCGTTATGCGTTATGCGTTAAGCGTTATGCGTTATGCGTTATGCGTTATGCGTTATGCGTTATGCGTTATGCGTTATGGGTTATGGGTTATGCGTTATGCGTTATGCGTTATGCGTTATGAGCTATGCGTTAAGCGTTATGCGTTATGCATTATGCGTTATGCGTTATGCGTAATGCGTTATGCGTTAAGCGTTATGCGTTATGCGTTATGCGTTATGCGTTATGCGTTATGCGTTATGCGTTATGCGTTAAGCGTTATGCGTTATGCGTTATGTGTTATGCGTTATGCGTTATCCGTTATGCGTTAAGCGTTATGCGTTATGCGTTAAGCGTTATGCGTTATGCGTTATGCGTTATGCGTTATGCGTTATGGGTTATGCGTTATGCGTTATGCGTTATGCGTTATGCGTTATGCGTTATGCGTTATGCGTTATGCGTTATGCGTTATGCGTTATGCGTTATGCGTTATGCGTTATGCGTTATGCGTTATGCGTTATGCGTTATGCGTTAAGCGTTATGAGTTATGCGTTATGAGCTATGCGTTAAGCGTTATGCGTTATGCGTTATGCGTTATGCGTTATGCGTTATGCGTTATGCGTTATGCGTTATGCGTTATGCGTTATGCGTTATGCGTTATCCGTTATGCGTTATGCGTTATGCGTTATGCGTTATCCGTTATGCGTTATGCGTTATGCGTTATGCATTATGCGTTATGCGTTATGCGTTATCCGTTATGCGTTATGCGTTATGCGTTTTGCGTTATGCGTTATGCGTTATGCGTTATGCGTTATGCGTTATGCGTTATGCGTTATGCGTTATGCGTTATGCGTTATGCGTTATGCGTTATGCGTTATGCGTTAAGCGTTATGAGTTATGCGTTATGAGCTATGCGTTAAGCGTTATGCGTTATGCGTTATGCGTTATGCGTTATGCGTTATGCGTTATGCGTTATGCGTTATGCGTTATGCGTTATGCGTTATGCGTTATGCGTTATGCGTTATGCGTTATCCGTTATGCGTTATGCGTTATGCGTTATGCGTTATCCGTTATGCGTTATGCGTTATCCGTTATGCGTTATGCGTTATGCGTTATGCGTTATCCGTTATGCGTTATGCGTTATGCGTTATGCGTTATGCGTTATGCGTTATGCGTTATCCGTTATGCGTTATGCGTTATGCGTTATGCGTTATGCGTTATGCGTTATGCGTTATGCGTTATGCGTTATGCGTTATGCGTTATGCGTTATGCGTTATGCGTTATGCGTTATGCGTTATGCGTTATGCGTTATGCGTTATGCGTTAAGCGTTATGAGTTATGCGTTATGAGCTATGCGTTAAGCGTTATGCGTTATGCGTTATGCGTTATGCGTTATGCGTTATGCGTTATGCGTTATGCGTTATGCGTTATGCGTTATGCGTTATGCGTTATCCGTTATGCGTTATGCGTTATGCGTTATGCGTTATCCGTTATGCGTTATGCGTTATGCGTTATGCATTATGCGTTATGCGTTATGCGTTATGCGTTATGCGTTATGCGTTATGCGTTATCCGTTATGCGTCTTGCGTTATCCGTTATGCGTTATGCGTTATGCGTTATGCGTTATGGGTTATGCGTTATGCGTTATGCATTATGCGTTACCCGTTATGCGTTAGGCGTTATGCGTTAAGCGTTATGCGTTATGCGTTATGCGTTATGCGTTATGCGTTATGCGTTATGCGTTATGCGTTATGCGTTATGCGTTATGCGTTATGCGTTATGCGTTATGCGTTATGCGTTATGCGTTATGCGTTATGCGTTATGCGTTATGCGTTATGCGTTATGCGTTATGCGTAATGCGTTATGCGTTAAGCGTTATGCGTTAAGCGTTATGCGTTATGCGATATGCGTTATGCGTAATTCGTTATGCGTTATGCGTTATGCGTTATGCGTTATGCGTTATGCGTTATGCGTTATGCGTTATGCGTTATGCGTTATGCGTTATGCGTTATGCGTTATGCGTTATGCGTTATGCGTTATGAGCTATGCGTTAAGCGTTATGCGTTATGCATTATGCGTTATGCGTTATGCGTAATGCGTTATGCGTTAAGCGTTATGCGTTATCCGTTATGCGTTATGCGTTATGCGTTATGCGTTATGCGTTATGCGTTATGCGTTATGCGTTATGCGTTATGCGTTATGCGTTATGCGTTATGCGTTATGCGTTATGCGTTATGCGTTATGCGTTATGCGTTATGCGTTATGCGTTATGCGTTATGCGTTATGCGTTATGCGTTATGCGTTATGGGTTATGCGTTATGCGTAATTCGTTATGCGTTATGCGTTATGCGTTATGCGTTATCCGTTATGCGTTATGCGTTATGCGTTATCCGTTATGCGTTATGCGCGATGCGTTATGCGTTATGCGTTATGGGCTATGCGTTAAGCGTTATGCGTTATGCATTATGAGTTACGCGTTATGCGTTAGGCGTTATGCGTTAAGCGTTATGCGTTATGCGTTATGCGTTATGCGTTATGCGTTATGCGTCTTGCGTTATCCGTTATGATTTATGCGTTATGCGTTATGCGTAAAGCGTTATGCGTTATGCGTTATGCGTTATGCGTTATGCGTTATGCGTTATGCGTTATGCGTTATGCGTTATGCGTTATGCGTTATGCGCGATGCGTTATGCGTTATGCGTTATGCGTTATGGGCTATGCGTTAAGCGTTATGCGTTATGCATTATGCGTTACGCGTTATGCGTTAGACGTTATGCGTTAAGCGTTATGCGTTATGCGTTATGTGTTATGCGTTATGCGTTATGCGTTATGCGTTATGCGTTATGTGTTATGCGTTATGCGTTATGCGTTATGCGTTATGCGTTATGCGTTATGCGTTATGCGTTATGCGTTATGCGTTATGCGTTATGCGTTATGCGTTATGCGTTGTGCGTTATGCATTATGCGTTATGCGTTATGCGTTATGCGTTATGTGTTATGCGTTATGCGTTATGCGTTATGCGTTATGCGTTATGCGTTATGCGTTATGCGTTATGCGTTATGCGTTATGCGTTATGCGTTATGCGTTATGCGTTATGCGTTATGCGTTATGCGTTATGCGTTATGCGTTATGCGTTATGCGTTATGCGTTATGCGTTATGCGTTATGCGTTATGCGTTAAGCGTTATGCGTTATGCGTTATGCGTTATGCGTTATGCTTTATGCGTTATGCGTTATGCGTCTTGCGTTATCCGTTATGCGTTATGCGTTATGCGTTATGCGTTATGCGTTATGGGTTATGCGTTATGCGTTATGCATTATGCGTTACCCGTTATGCGTTAGGCGTTATGCGTTAAGCGTTATGCGTTATGCGTTATGCGTTATGCGTTATGCGTTATGCGTTATGCGTTATGCGCGATGCGTTATGCGTTATGCGTTATGCGTTATGCGTTATGCGTTATGCGTTATGCGTTATGCGTTATGCGTTATGCGTTATGCGTTATGCGTTATGCGTTATGCGTTATGCGTTATGCGTTATGCGTTATGCGTTATGCGTTATGCGTAATGCGTTATGCGTTAAGCGTTATGCGTTAAGCGTTATGCGTTATGCGATATGCGTTATGCGTAATTCGTTATGCGTTATGCGTTATGCGTTATGCGTTATGCGTTATGCGTTATGCGTTATGCGTTATGCGTTATGCGTTATGCGTTATGCGTTATGCGTTATGCGTTATGCGTTATGAGCTATGCGTTAAGCGTTATGCGTTATGCATTATGAGTTACGCGTTATGCGTTAGGCGTTATGCGTTAAGCGTTATGCGTTATGCGTTATGCGTTATGCGTTATGCGTTATGCGTCTTGCGTTATCCGTTATGATTTATGCGTTATGCGTTATGCGTTATGCGTAAAGCGTTATGCGTTATGCGTTATGCGTTATGAGTTATGCGTTATGCGTTATGCGTTATGCGTTATGCGTTATGCGTTATGCGCGATGCGTTATGCGTTATGCGTTATGCGTTATGGGCTATGCGTTAAGCGTTATGCGTTATGCATTATGCGTTACGCGTTATGCGTTAGACGTTATGCGTTAAGCGTTATGCGTTATGCGTTATGTGTTATGCGTTATGCGTTATGCGTTATGCGTTATGCGTTATGTGTTATGCGTTATGCGTTATGCGTTATGCGTTATGCGTTATGCGTTATGCGTTATGCGTTATGCGTTATGCGTTATGCGTTATGCGTTATGCGTTATGCGTTATGCGTTATGCGTTATGCGTTATGCGTTATGCGTTGTGCGTTATGCATTATGCGTTATGCGTTATGCGTTATGCGTTATGCGTTATGCGTTATGCGTTATGCGTTATGCGTTATGCGTTATGCGTTATGCGTTATGCGTTATGCGTTATGCGTTATGCGTTATGCGTTATGCGTTATGCGTTATGCGTTATGCGTTATGCGTTATGCGTTATGCGTTATGCGTTATGCGTTATGCGTTATGCGTTATGCGTTATGCGTTATGCGTTATGCGTTATGCGTTATGCTTTATGCGTTATGCGTTATGCGTTATGCGTCTTGCGTTATCCGTTATGCGTTATGCGTTATGCGTTATGCGTTATGCGTTATGCGTTATGCGTTATGCGTTAAGCGTTATGAGTTATGCGTTATGAGCTATGCGTTAAGCGTTATGCGTTATGCATTATGCGTTATGCGTTATGCGTTATGCGTTATGCGTTATGCGTTATGCGTTATGCGTTATGCGTTATGCGTTATGCGTTATGCGTTATCCGTTATGCGTTATGCGTTATGCGTTATGCGTTATGCGTTATGCGTTATGCGTTATGCTTTATGCGTTATGCGTTATGCGTCTTGCGTTATCCGTTGTGCGTTATGCGTTATGCGTTATGCGTTATGCGTTATGCGTTATGCGTTATGCGTTATGGGTTATGCGTTATGCGTTATGCATTATGCGTTACGCGTTATGCGTTAGGCGTTATGCGTTAAGCGTTATGCGTTATGCGTTATGCGTTATGCGTTATGCGTTATGCGCGATGCGTTATGCGTTATGCGTTATGCGTTATGCGTTATGCGTTATGCGTTATGTGTTATGCGTTATGCGTTATGCGTTATGCGTTATGCGTTATGCGTTATGGGCTATGCGTTATGCGTTATCAGCTATGCGTTAAGCGTTATGCGTTATGCATTATGCGTTATGCGTTATGCGTAATGCGTTATGCGTTATGCGTTATGCGTTATGCGTTATGCGTTATGCGTTATGCGTTATGCGTTATGCGTTATGCGTTATGCGTTATGCGTTATGCGTTATGCGTTATGCGTTATGCGTTATGCGTTATGCGTTATGCGTTATGCGTTATGCGTTATGCGTTATGCGTTATGCGTTATGCGTTATGCGTTATGCGTTATGCGTTATGCGTTATGCGTTATGCGTTATGCGTTATGCGTTATGCGTTATGCGTTATGCGTTATGCGTTATGCGTTATGCGTTATGCGTTATGCGTTATGCGTTATGCGTTATGCGTTATGCGTTATGCATTATGCGTTATGCGTTATGCGTAATGCGTTATGCGTTAAGCGTTATGCGTTATGCGTTATGCGTTATGCGTTATGCGTTATGCGTTATGCGTTATGCGTTATGCGTTATGCGTTATGCGTTATGCGTTATGCGTTATGCGTTATGCGTTATGCGTTATGCGTTATGCGTTATGCGTTATGCGTTATGCGTTATGCGTTATGCGTTAAGCGTTATGAGTTATGCGTTATGAGCTATGAGCTATGCGTTAAGCGTTATGCGTTATGCGTTATGCGTTATGCGTTATGCGTTATGCGTTATGCGTTATGCGTTATGCGTTATGCGTTATGCGTTATGCGTTATCCGTTATGCGTTATGCGTTATGCGTTATGCGTTATCCGTTATGCGTTATGCGTTATGCGTTGTGCATTATGCGTTATGCGTTATGCGTAATGCGTTATGCGTTAAGCGTTATGCGTTATGCGTTATGCGTTATGCGTTATGCGTTATGCGTTATGCGTTAAGCGTTATGCGTTATGCGTTATGCGTTATGCGTTATGCGTTATGCGTTATGCGTTATGCGTTATGCGTTATGCGTTATGCGTTATGCGTTATGCGTTATGCGTTATGCGTTATGCGTTATGCGTTATGCGTTATGCGTTATGCGTTATGCGTTATGCGTTATGCGTTATGCGTTATGCGTTATGCGTTATGCGTTATGCGTTATGCGTTATGCGTTATGCGTTAAGCGTTATGAGTTATGCGTTATGAGCTATGCGTTAAGCGTTATGCGTTATGCGTTATGCGTTATGCGTTATGCGTTATGCGTTATGCGTTATGCGTTATGCGTTATGCGTTATGCGTTATGCGTTATCCGTTATGCGTTATGCGTTATGCGTTATGCGTTATCCGTTATGCGTTATGCGTTATGCGTTATGCATTATGCGTTATGCGTTATGCGTTATGCGTTATGCGTTATGCGTTATGCGTTATGCGTTATGCGTTAAGCGTTATGAGTTATGCGTTATGAGCTATGCGTTAAGCGTTATGCGTTATGCGTTATGCGTTATGCGTTATGCGTTATGCGTTATGCGTTAGGCGTTATGCGTTAAGCGTTATGCGTTATGCGTTATGCGTTATGCGTTATGCGTTATGCGTTATGCGCGATGCGTTATGCGTTATGCGTTATGCGTTATGCGTTATGCGTTATGCGTTATGCGTTATGCGTTATGCGTTATGCGTTATGCGTTATGCGTTATGCGTTATGCGTTATGCGTTATGCGTTATGCGTTATGCGTTATGCGTTATGCGTTATGCGTTATGCGTTATGCGTTATGCGTAATGCGTTATGCGTTAAGCGTTATGCGTTAAGCGTTATGCGTTATGCGATATGCGTTATGCGTAATTCGTTATGCGTTATGCGTTATGCGTTATGCGTTATGCGTTATGCGTTATGCGTTATGCGTTGTGCGTTATGCGTTATGCGTTATGCGTTATGCGTTATGCGTTATGCGTTATGCGTTATGAGCTATGCGTTAAGCGTTATGCGTTATGCATTATGCGTTATGCGTTATGCGTAATGCGTTATGCGTTAAGCGTTATGCGTTATCCGTTATGCGTTATGCGTTATGCGTTATGCGTTATGCGTTATGCGTTATGCGTTATGCGTTATGCGTTATGCGTTATGCGTTATGCGTTATGCGTTATGCGTTATGCGTTATGCGTTATGCGTTATGCGTTATGCGTTATGGGTTATGCGTTATGCGTAATTCGTTATGCGTTATGCGTTATGCGTTATCCGTTATGCGTTATGCGTTATGCGTTATCCGTTATGCGTTATGCGCGATGCGTTATGCGTTATGCGTTATGGGCTATGCGTTAAGCGTTATGCGTTATGCATTATGAGTTACGCGTTATGCGTTAGGCGTTATGCGTTAAGCGTTATGCGTTATGCGTTATGCGTTATGCGTTATGCGTCTTGCGTTATCCGTTATGATTTATGCGTTATGCGTTATGCGTTATGCGTAAAGCGTTATGCGTTATGCGTTATGCGTTATGCGTTATGCGTTATGCGTTATGCGTTATGCGTTATGCGTTATGCGTTATGCGTTATGCGTTATGCGTTATGCTTTATGCGTTATGCGTTATGCGTTATGCGTCTTGCGTTATCCGTTATGCGTTATGCGTTATGCGTTATGCGTTATGCGTTATGCGTTATGCGTTAAGCGTTATGAGTTATGCGTTATGAGCTATGCGTTAAGCGTTATGCGTTATGCATTATGCGTTATGCGTTATGCGTTATGCGTTATGCGTTATGCGTTATGCGTTATGCGTTATGCGTTATGCGTTATGCGTTATGCGTTATCCGTTATGCGTTATGCGTTATGCGTTATGCGTTATGCGTTATGCGTTATGCGTTATGCTTTATGCGTTATGCGTTATGCGTCTTGCGTTATCCGTTGTGCGTTATGCGTTATGCGTTATGCGTTATGCGTTATGCGTTATGCGTTATGCGTTATGCGTTATGGGTTATGCGTTATGCGTTATGCATTATGCGTTACGCGTTATGCGTTAGGCGTTATGCGTTAAGCGTTATGCGTTATGCGTTATGCGTTATGCGTTATGCGTTATGCGCGATGCGTTATGCGTTATGCGTTATGCGTTATGCGTTATGCGTTATGCGTTATGTGTTATGCGTTATGCGTTATGCGTTATGCGTTATGCGTTATGCGTTATGCGTTATGGGCTATGCGTTATGCGTTATCAGCTATGCGTTAAGCGTTATGCGTTATGCATTATGCGTTATGCGTTATGCGTAATGCGTTATGCGTTATGCGTTATGCGTTATGCGTTATGCGTTATGCGTTATGCGTTATGCGTTATGCGTTATGCGTTATGCGTTATGCGTTATGCGTTATGCGTTATGCGTTATGCGTTATGCGTTATGCGTTATGCGTTAAGCGTTATGAGTTATGCGTTATGAGCTATGCGTTAAGCGTTATGCGTTATGCGTTATGCGTTATGCGTTATGCGTTATGCGTTATGCGTTAGGCGTTATGCGTTAAGCGTTATGCGTTATGCGTTATGCGTTATGCGTTATGCGTTATGCGTTATGCGCGATGCGTTATGCGTTATGCGTTATGCGTTATGCGTTATGCGTTATGCGTTATGCGTTATGCGTTATGCGTTATGCGTTATGCGTTATGCGTTATGCGTTATGCGTTATGCGTTATGCGTTATGCGTTATGCGTTATGCGTTATGCGTTATGCGTTATGCGTTATGCGTAATGCGTTATGCGTTAAGCGTTATGCGTTAAGCGTTATGCGTTATGCGATATGCGTTATGCGTAATTCGTTATGCGTTATGCGTTATGCGTTATGCGTTATGCGTTATGCGTTATGCGTTATGCGTTGTGCGTTATGCGTTATGCGTTATGCGTTATGCGTTATGCGTTATGCGTTATGCGTTATGAGCTATGCGTTAAGCGTTATGCGTTATGCATTATGCGTTATGCGTTATGCGTAATGCGTTATGCGTTAAGCGTTATGCGTTATCCGTTATGCGTTATGCGTTATGCGTTATGCGTTATGCGTTATGCGTTATGCGTTATGCGTTATGCGTTATGCGTTATGCGTTATGCGTTATGCGTTATGCGTTATGCGTTATGCGTTATGCGTTATGCGTTATGCGTTATGGGTTATGCGTTATGCGTAATTCGTTATGCGTTATGCGTTATGCGTTATCCGTTATGCGTTATGCGTTATGCGTTATCCGTTATGCGTTATGCGCGATGCGTTATGCGTTATGCGTTATGGGCTATGCGTTAAGCGTTATGCGTTATGCATTATGAGTTACGCGTTATGCGTTAGGCGTTATGCGTTAAGCGTTATGCGTTATGCGTTATGCGTTATGCGTTATGCGTCTTGCGTTATCCGTTATGATTTATGCGTTATGCGTTATGCGTTATGCGTAAAGCGTTATGCGTTATGCGTTATGCGTTATGCGTTATGCGTTATGCGTTATGCGTTATGCGTTATGCGTTATGCGTTATGCGTTATGCGTTATGCGTTATGCTTTATGCGTTATGCGTTATGCGTTATGCGTCTTGCGTTATCCGTTATGCGTTATGCGTTATGCGTTATGCGTTATGCGTTATGCGTTATGCGTTAAGCGTTATGAGTTATGCGTTATGAGCTATGCGTTAAGCGTTATGCGTTATGCATTATGCGTTATGCGTTATGCGTTATGCGTTATGCGTTATGCGTTATGCGTTATGCGTTATGCGTTATGCGTTATGCGTTATGCGTTATCCGTTATGCGTTATGCGTTATGCGTTATGCGTTATGCGTTATGCGTTATGCGTTATGCTTTATGCGTTATGCGTTATGCGTCTTGCGTTATCCGTTGTGCGTTATGCGTTATGCGTTATGCGTTATGCGTTATGCGTTATGCGTTATGCGTTATGCGTTATGGGTTATGCGTTATGCGTTATGCATTATGCGTTACGCGTTATGCGTTAGGCGTTATGCGTTAAGCGTTATGCGTTATGCGTTATGCGTTATGCGTTATGCGTTATGCGCGATGCGTTATGCGTTATGCGTTATGCGTTATGCGTTATGCGTTATGCGTTATGTGTTATGCGTTATGCGTTATGCGTTATGCGTTATGCGTTATGCGTTATGCGTTATGGGCTATGCGTTATGCGTTATCAGCTATGCGTTAAGCGTTATGCGTTATGCATTATGCGTTATGCGTTATGCGTAATGCGTTATGCGTTATGCGTTATGCGTTATGCGTTATGCGTTATGCGTTATGCGTTATGCGTTATGCGTTATGCGTTATGCGTTATGCGTTATGCGTTATGCGTTATGCGTTATGCGTTATGCGTTATGCGTTATGCGTTATGCGTTATGCGTTATGCGTTATGCGTTATGCGTTATGCGTTATGCGTTATGCGTTATGCGTTATGCGTTATGCGTTATGCGTTATGCGTTATGCGTTATGCGTTATGCGTTATGCGTTATGCGTTATGCGTTATGCGTTATGCGTTATGCGTTATGCGTTATGCGTTATGCGTTATGCGTTATGCGTTATGCGTTATGCGTTATGCGTTATGCGTTATGCATTATGCGTTATGCGTTATGCGTAATGCGTTATGCGTTAAGCGTTATGCGTTATGCGTTATGCGTTATGCGTTATGCGTTATGCGTTATGCGTTATGCGTTATGCGTTATGCGTTATGCGTTATGCGTTATGCGTTATGCGTTATGCGTTATGCGTTATGCGTTATGCGTTATGCGTTATGCGTTATGCGTTATCCGTTATGCGTTATGCGTTATGCGTTATGCGTTATCCGTTATGCGTTATGCGTTATGCGTTGTGCATTATGCGTTATGCGTTATGCGTAATGCGTTATGCGTTAAGCGTTATGCGTTATGCGTTATGCGTTATGCGTTATGCGTTATGCGTTATGCGTTAAGCGTTATGCGTTATGCGTTATGCGTTATGCGTTATGCGTTATGCGTTATGCGTTATGCGTTATGCGTTATGCGTTATGCGTTATGCGTTATGCGTTATGCGTTATGCGTTATGCGTTATGCGTTATGCGTTATGCGTTATGCGTTATGCGTTATGCGTTATGCGTTATGCGTTATGCGTTATGCGTTATGCGTTATGCGTTATGCGTTAAGCGTTATGAGTTATGCGTTATGAGCTATGCGTTAAGCGTTATGCGTTATGCGTTATGCGTTATGCGTTATGCGTTATGCGTTATGCGTTATGCGTTATGCGTTATGCGTTATGCGTTATGCGTTATGCGTTATCCGTTATGCGTTATGCGTTATGCGTTATGCGTTATCCGTTATGCGTTATGCGTTATGCGTTATGCATTATGCGTTATGCGTTATGCGTTATGCGTTATGCGTTATGCGTTATGCGTTATGCGTTATGCGTTAAGCGTTATGAGTTATGCGTTATGAGCTATGCGTTAAGCGTTATGCGTTATGCGTTATGCGTTATGCGTTATGCGTTATGCGTTATGCGTTAGGCGTTATGCGTTAAGCGTTATGCGTTATGCGTTATGCGTTATGCGTTATGCGTTATGCGTTATGCGCGATGCGTTATGCGTTATGCGTTATGCGTTATGCGTTATGCGTTATGCGTTATGCGTTATGCGTTATGCGTTATGCGTTATGCGTTATGCGTTATGCGTTATGCGTTATGCGTTATGCGTTATGCGTTATGCGTTATGCGTTATGCGTTATGCGTTATGCGTTATGCGTAATGCGTTATGCGTTAAGCGTTATGCGTTAAGCGTTATGCGTTATGCGATATGCGTTATGCGTAATTCGTTATGCGTTATGCGTTATGCGTTATGCGTTATGCGTTATGCGTTATGCGTTATGCGTTGTGCGTTATGCGTTATGCGTTATGCGTTATGCGTTATGCGTTATGCGTTATGCGTTATGAGCTATGCGTTAAGCGTTATGCGTTATGCATTATGCGTTATGCGTTATGCGTAATGCGTTATGCGTTAAGCGTTATGCGTTATCCGTTATGCGTTATGCGTTATGCGTTATGCGTTATGCGTTATGCGTTATGCGTTATGCGTTATGCGTTATGCGTTATGCGTTATGCGTTATGCGTTATGCGTTATGCGTTATGCGTTATGCGTTATGCGTTATGCGTTATGGGTTATGCGTTATGCGTAATTCGTTATGCGTTATGCGTTATGCGTTATCCGTTATGCGTTATGCGTTATGCGTTATCCGTTATGCGTTATGCGCGATGCGTTATGCGTTATGCGTTATGGGCTATGCGTTAAGCGTTATGCGTTATGCATTATGAGTTACGCGTTATGCGTTAGGCGTTATGCGTATAGCGTTATGCGTTATGCGTTATGCGTTATGCGTTATGCGTCTTGCGTTATCCGTTATGATTTATGCGTTATGCGTTATGCGTTATGCGTAAAGCGTTATGCGTTATGCGTTATGCGTTATGCGTTATGCGTTATGCGTTATGCGTTATGCGTTATGCGTTATGCGTTATGCGTTATGCGTTATGCGCGATGCGTTATGCGTTATGCGTTATGCGTTATGGGCTATGCGTTAAGCGTTATGCGTTATGCATTATGCGTTACGCGTTATGCGTTAGACGTTATGCGTTAAGCGTTATGCGTTATGCGTTATGTGTTATGCGTTATGCGTTATGCGTTATGCGTTATGTGTTATGCGTTATGCGTTATGCGTTATGCGTTATGCGTTATGCGTTATGCGTTATGCGTTATGCGTTATGCGTTATGCGTTATGCGTTATGCGTTATGCGTTATGCGTTATGCGTTATGCGTTATGCGTTATGCGTTATGCGTTATGCGTTATGCGTTATGCGTTATGCGTTATGCGTTATGCGTTATGCGTTATGCGTTATGCGTTATGCGTTATGCGTTATGCGTTATGCGTTATGCGTTATGCGTTATGCGTTATGCGTTATGCGTTATGCGTTATGCGTTATGCGTTATGCTTTATGCGTTATGCGTTATGCGTCTTGCGTTATCCGTTATGCGTTATGCGTTATGCGTTATGCGTTATGCGTTATGGGTTATGCGTTATGCGTTATGCGTTATGCGTTATGCGTTATGCGTTATGCGTTATGCGTTATGCGTTATGCGTTATGCGTTATGCGTTATGCGTTATGCGTTATGCGTTATGCGTTAAGCGTTATGCGTTATGCGTTATGCGTTATGCGTTATGCGTTATGCGTTATGCGTTATGCGTTATGCGTTATGCGTTATGCGTTATGCGTTATGCGTTATGCGTTATGCGTTATGCGTTATGCGTTATGCGTTATGCGTCATGCGTCATGCGTTATGCGTTATGCGTTATGCGTTATGCGTTATGCGTTATGCGTTATGCGTTATGCGTTATGCGTTATGCGTTATGCGTTATGCGTTATGCGTTATGCGTTATGCGTTATGCGTTATGCGTTATGCGTTATGCGTTATGCGTTATGCGTTATGCGTTATGCGTTATGCGTAATGCGTTATGCGTTATGCGTTATGCGTTATGCGTTATGCGTTATGCGTTATGCGTTATGCGTTATGCGTTATGCGTTATGCGTTATGCGTTATGCGTTATGCGTTATGCGTTATGCGTTCTGCGTAATGCGTTATGCGTTATGCGTTATGCGTTATGCGTTATGCGTTATGGGTTATGCGTTATGCGTTATTCGTTATGCGTTATGCGTTATGCGTTATGCGTTATCCGTTATGCGTTATGCGTTATGCGTTATGCGTTATCCGTTATTCGTTATGCGTTATGCGCGATGCGTTATGCGTTATGCGTTATGGGCTATGCGTTAAGCGTTATGCGTTATGCATTATGCGTTACGCGTTATGCGTTAGGCGTTATGCGTTAAGCGTTATGCAATATGCGTTATGCGTTATGGGTTATGCGTTATGCGTTATTCGTTATGCGTTATGCGTTATGCGTTATGCGTTATCCGTTATGCGTTATGCGTTATGCGTTATGCGTTATCCGTTATGCGTTATGCGCGATGCGTTATGCGTTATGCGTTATGGGCTATGCGTTAAGCGTTATGCGTTATGCATTATGCGTTACGCGTTATGCGTCATGCGTTATGCGTCATGCGTTATGCGTTATGCGTTATGCGTTATGCGTTATGCGCGATGCGTTATGCGTTATGCGTTATGGGCTATGCGTTAAGCGTTATGCGTTATGCGTTATGCGTTATGCGTTAAGCGTTATGCAATATGCGTTATGCGTTATGGGTTATGCGTTATGCGTTATTCGTTATGCGTTATGCGTTATGCGTTATGCGTTATCCGTTATGCGTTATGCGTTATGCGTTATGCGTTATCCGTTATGCGTTATGCGCGATGCGTTATGCGTTATGCGTTATGGGCTATGCGTTAAGCGTTATGCGTTATGCATTATGCGTTACGCGTTATGCGTCATGCGTTATGCGTCATGCGTTATGCGTTATGCGTTATGCGTTATGCGTTAAGCGTTATGCGTTATGCGTTATGCGTTATGCGTTATGCGTTATGCGTTATGCGTTATGCGTTATGCGTTATGCGTTATGCGTTATGCGTTATGCGTTATGCGTTATGCGTTATGCGTTATGCGTTATGCGTTATGCGTTATGCGTTATGCGTTATGCGTTATGCGTTATGCGTTATGCGTTATGCGTTATGCGTTATGCGTTATGCGTTATGCGTTATGCGTTATGCGTTATGCGTTATGCGTTATGCGTTATGCGTTATGCGTTATGCGTTATGCGTTATGCGTTATGCGTTATGCGTTATGCGTTATGCGTTATGCGTTATGCGTTATGCGTTATGCGTTATGCGTTATGCGTTATGCGTTATGCGTTATGCGTTATGCGTTATGCGTTATGCGTTATGCGTTATGCGTTATGCGTTATGCGTTATGCGTTATGCGTTATGCGTTATGCGTTATGCGTTATGCGTTATGCGTTATGCGTTATGCGTTATGCGTTATGCGTTATGCGTTATGCGTTATGCGTCATGCGTCATGCGTTATGCGTTATGCGTTATGCGTTATGCGCGATGCGTTATGCGTTATGCGTTATGGGCTATGCGTTAAGCGTTATGCGTTATGCGTTATGCGTTATGCGTTAAGCGTTATGCAATATGCGTTATGCGTTATGGGTTATGCGTTATGCGTTATTCGTTATGCGTTATGCGTTATGCGTTATGCGTTATCCGTTATGCGTTATGCGTTATGCGTTATGCGTTATCCGTTATGCGTTATGCGCGATGCGTTATGCGTTATGCGTTATGGGCTATGCGTTAAGCGTTATGCGTTATGCATTATGCGTTACGCGTTATGCGTCATGCGTTATGCGTCATGCGTTATGCGTTATGCGTTATGCGTTATGCGTTATGCGTTATGCGTTATGCGTTATGCGTTAAGCGTTATGCGTTATGCGTTATGCGTTATGCGTTATGCGTTATGCGTTATGCGTTATGCGTTATGCGTTATGCGTTATGCGTTATGCGTTATGCGTTATGCGTTATGCGTTATGCGTTATGCGTTATGCGTTATGCGTTATGCGTTATGCGTTATGCGTTATGCGTTATGCGTAATGCGTTATGCGTTAAGCGTTATGCGTTAAGCGTTATGCGTTATGCGATATGCGTTATGCGTAATTCGTTATGCGTTATGCGTTATGCGTTATGCGTTATGCGTTATGCGTTATGCGTTATGCGTTATGCGTTATGCGTTATGCGTTATGCGTTATGCGTTATGCGTTATGCGTTATGCGTTATGCGTTATGCGTTATGCGTTATGAGCTATGCGTTAAGCGTTATGCGTTATGCATTATGCGTTATGCGTTATGCGTAATGCGTTATGCGTTAAGCGTTATGCGTTATCCGTTATGCGTTATGCGTTATGCGTTATGCGTTATGCGTTATGCGTTATGCGTTATGCGTTATGCGTTATGCGTTATGCGTTATGCGTTATGCGTTATGCGTTATGCGTTATGCGTTATGCGTTATGCGTTATGCGTTATGCGTTATGGGTTATGCGTTATGCGTAATTCGTTATGCGTTATGCGTTATGCGTTATGCGTTATCCGTTATGCGTTATGCGTTATGCGTTATCCGTTATGCGTTATGCGCGATGCGTTATGCGTTATGCGTTATGGGCTATGCGTTAAGCGTTATGCGTTATGCATTATGAGTTACGCGTTATGCGTTAGGCGTTATGCGTTAAGCGTTATGCGTTATGCGTTATGCGTTATGCGTTATGCGTCTTGCGTTATCCGTTATGATTTATGCGTTATGCGTTATGCGTTATGCGTAAAGCGTTATGCGTTATGCGTTATGCGTTATGCGTTATGCGTTATGCGTTATGCGTTATGCGTTATGCGCGATGCGTTATGCGTTATGCGTTATGCGTTATGGGCTATGCGTTAAGCGTTATGCGTTATGCATTATGCGTTACGCGTTATGCGTTAGACGTTATGCGTTAAGCGTTATGCGTTATGCGTTATGTGTTATGCGTTATGCGTTATGCGTTATGCGTTATGCGTTATGTGTTATGCGTTATGCGTTATGCGTTATGCGTTATGCGTTATGCGTTATGCGTTATGCGTTATGCGTTATGCGTTATGCGTTATGCGTTATGCGTTATGCGTTGTGCGTTATGCATTATGCGTTATGCGTTATGCGTTATGCGTTATGTGTTATGCGTTATGCGTTATGCGTTATGCGTTATGCGTTATGCGTTATGCATTATGCGTTATGCGTTATGCGTTATGCGTTATGCGTTATGCGTTATGCGTTATGCGTTATGCGTTATGCGTTATGCGTTATGCGTTATGCGTTATGCGTTATGCGTTATGCGTTATGCGTTATGCGTTATGCGTTATGCGTTATGCGTTATGCGTTATGCGTTATGCGTTATGCGTTATGCGTTATGCGTTATGCGTTATGCGTTATGCGTTATGCGTTATGCGTTATGCGTTATGCGTTATGCGTTATGCGTTATGCGTTATGCTTTATGCGTTATGCGTTATGCGTCTTGCGTTATCCGTTATGCGTTATGCGTTATGCGTTATGCGTTATGCGTTATGGGTTATGCGTTATGCGTTATGCGTTATGCGTTATGCGTTATGCGTTATGCGTTATGCGTTATGCGTTATGCGTTATGCGTTATGCGTTATGGGTTATGCGTTATGCGTTATGCGTTATGCGTTATGCGTTATGCGTTATGCGTTATGCGTTATGCGTTATGCGTTATCCGTTATGCGTTATGCGTTATGCGTTATGCGTTATGCGTTATGCGTTATGCGTTATGCGTTATGCGTTATGCGTTATGCGTTATGCGTTATGCGTTATGCGTTATGCGTTATGCGTTAAGCGTTATGAGTTATGCGTTATGAGCTATGCGTTAAGCGTTATGCGTTATGCATTATGCGTTATGCGTTATGCGTTATGCGTTATGCGTTATGCGTTATGCGTTATGCGTTATGCGTTATGCGTTATGCGTTATGCGTTATCCGTTATGCGTTATGCGTTATGCGTTATGCGTTATGCGTTATGCGTTATGCGTTATGCGTTATGCTTTATGCGTTATGCGTTATGCGTCTTGCGTTATCCGTTATGCGTTATGCGTTATGCGTTATGCGTTATGCGTTATGCGTTATGCGTTATGGGTTATGCGTTATGCGTTATGCATTATGCGTTACGCGTTATGCGTTAGGCGTTATGCGTTAAGCGTTATGCGTTATGCGTTATGCGTTATGCGTTATGCGTTATGCGCGATGCGTTATGCGTTATGCGTTATGCGTTATGCGTTATGCGTTATGCGTTATGTGTTATGCGTTATGCGTTATGCGTTATGCGTTATGCGTTATGCGTTATGCGTTATGGGCTATGCGTTATGCGTTATCAGCTATGCGTTAAGCGTTATGCGTTATGCATTATGCGTTATGCGTTATGCGTTATGCGTAATGCGTTATGCGTTATGCGTTATGCGTTATGCGTTATGCGTTATGCGTTATGCGTTATGCGTTATGCGTTATGCGTTATGCGTTATGCGTTATGCGTTATGCGTTATGCGTTATGCGTTATGCGTTATGCGTTATGCGTTATGCGTTATGCGTTATGCGTTATGCGTTATGCGTTATGCGTTATGCGTTATGCGTTATGCGTTATGCGTTATGCGTTATGCGTTATGCGTTATGCGTTATGCGTTATGCGTTATGCGTTATGCGTTATGCGTTATGCGTTATGCGTTATGCGTTATGCGTTATGCGTTATGCGTTATGCGTTATGCGTTATGCGTTATGCGTTATGCGTTATGCGTTATGCGTTATGTGTTATGCGTTATGCGTTATCCGTTATGCGTTATCCGTTATGCGTTATGCGTTAAGCGTTATGCGTTCTGCGTTATGCGTTATGCGTTATGGGTTATGGGTTATGCGTTATGCGTTATGCGTTATGCGTTATGAGCTATGCGTTAAGCGTTATGCGTTATGCATTATGCGTTATGCGTTATGCGTAATGCGTTATGCGTTAAGCGTTATGCGTTATGCGTTATGCGTTATGCGTTATGCGTTATGCGTTATGCGTTATGCGTTATGCGTTATGCGTTATGCGTTATGCGTTATGCGTTATGCGTTATGCGTTATGCGTTATGCGTTATGCGTTATGCGTTATGCGTTATGCGTTATGCGTTATGCGTTATGCGTTATGCGTTATGCGTTATGCGTTATGCGTTATGCGTTATGCGTTATGCGTTATGCGTTATGCGTTAAGCGTTATGAGTTATGCGTTATGAGCTATGCGTTAAGCGTTATGCGTTATGCGTTATGCGTTATGCGTTATGCGTTATGCGTTATGCGTTATGCGTTATGCGTTATGCGTTATGCGTTATCCGTTATGCGTTATGCGTTATGCGTTATGCGTTATCCGTTATGCGTTATGCGTTATGCGTTATGCATTATGCGTTATGCGTTATGCGTTATGCGTTATGCGTTATGCGTTATGCGTTATGCGTTATGCGTTAAGCGTTATGAGCTATGCGTTAAGCGTTATGCGTTAAGCGTTATGCGTTATGCGTTATGCGTTATGCGTTATGCGTTATGCGTTATGCGTTATGCGTTATGCGTTATGCGTTATGCGTTATGCGTTATCCGTTATGCGTTATGCGTTATGCGTTATGCGTTATCCGTTATGCGTTATGCGTTATGCGTTATGCATTATGCGTTATGCGTTATGCGTTATGCGTTATGCGTTATGCGTTATGCGTTATGCGTTATGCGTTATGCGTTATGCGTTAAGCGTTATGAGTTATGCGTTATGAGCTATGCGTTAAGCGTTATGCGTTATGCGTTATGCGTTATGCGTTATGCGTTATGCGTTATGCGTTATGCGTTATGCGTTATGCGTTATGCGTTATCCGTTATGCGTTATGCGTTATGCGTTATGCGTTATCCGTTATGCGTTATGCGTTATCCGTTATGCGTTATGCGTTATGCGTTATGCGTTATCCGTTATGCGTTATGCGTTATGCGTTATGCGTTATGCGTTATGCGTTATGCGTTATGCGTTATGCGTTATGCGTTATGCGTTATGCGTTATGCGTTATGCGTTATGCGTTATGCGTTATGCGTTATGCGTTATGCGTTATGCGTTATGCGTTATGCGTTATGCGTTATGCGTTATGCGTTATGCGTTATGCGTTATGGGTTATGCGTTATGCATTATGCGTTACCCGTTATGCGTTAGGCGTTATGCGTTATGCGTAATGCGTTATGCGTTAAGCGTTATGCGTTAAGCGTTATGCGTTATGCGATATGCGTTATGCGTAATTCGTTATGCGTTATGCGTTATGCGTTATGCGTTATGCGTTATGCGTTATGCGTTATGCGTTATGCGTTATGCGTTATGCGTTATGCGTTATGCGTTATGCGTTATGCGTTATGCGTTATGCGTTATGCGTTATGAGCTATGCGTTAAGCGTTATGCGTTATGCATTATGCGTTATGCGTTATGCGTAATGCGTTATGCGTTAAGCGTTATGCGTTATCCGTTATGCGTTATGCGTTATGCGTTATGCGTTATGCGTTATGCGTTATGCGTTATGCGTTATGCGTTATGCGTTATGCGTTATGCGTTATGCGTTATGCGTTATGCGTTATGGGTTATGCGTTATGCGTAATTCGTTATGCGTTATGCGTTATGCGTTATGCGTTATCCGTTATGCGTTATGCGTTATGCGTTATCCGTTATGCGCGATGCGTTATGCGTTATGCGTTATGGGCTATGCGTTAAGCGTTATGCGTTATGCATTATGAGTTACGCGTTATGCGTTAGGCGTTATGCGTTAAGCGTTATGCGTTATGCGTTATGCGTTATGCGTTATGCGTTATGCGTTATGCGTTAAGCGTTATGCGTTATGCGTTATGCGTTATGCGTTATGCGTTATGCGTTATGCGTTATGCGTTATGCGTTATGCGTTATGCGTTATGCGTTATGCGTTATGCGTTATGCGTTATGCGTTATGCGTTATGCGTTATGCGTTATGCGTTATGCGTTATGCGTTATGGGTTATGCGTTATGCGTTATGCATTATGCGTTACGCGTTATGCGTTAGGCGTTATGCGTTAAGCGTTATGCGTTATGCGTTATGCGTTATGCGTTATGCGTTATGCGCGATGCGTTATGCGTTATGCGTTATGCGTTATGCGTTATGCGTTATGCGTTATGTGTTATGCGTTATGCGTTATGCGTTATGCGTTATGCGTTATGCGTTATGCGTTATGGCCTATGCGTTATGCGTTATGCGTTATGCGTTATGCGTTATGCGTTATGCGTTATGCGTTATGCGTTATGCGTTATGCGTTATGCGTTATGCGTTATGCGTTATGCGTTATGCGTTATGCGTTATGCGTTATGCGTTATGCGTTATGCGTTATGCGTTATGCGTTATGCGTTATGCGTTATGTGTTATGCGTTATGCGTTATCCGTTATGCGTTATCCGTTATGCGTTATGCGTTAAGCGTTATGCGTTCTGCGTTATGCGTTATGCGTTATGGGTTATGGGTTATGCGTTATGCGTTATGCGTTATGCGTTATGAGCTATGCGTTAAGCGTTATGCGTTATGCATTATGCGTTATGCGTTATGCGTAATGCGTTATGCGTTAAGCGTTATGCGTTATGCGTTATGCGTTATGCGTTATGCGTTATGCGTTATGCGTTATGCGTTATGCGTTATGCGTTATGCGTTATGCGTTATGCGTTATGCGTTATGCGTTATGCGTTATGCGTTATGCGTTATGCGTTATGCGTTATGCGTTATGCGTTATGCGTTATGCGTTATGCGTTATGCGTTATGCGTTATGCGTTATGCGTTATGCGTTATGCATTATGCGTTATGCGTTATGCGTAATGCGTTATGCGTTAAGCGTTATGCGTTATGCGTTATGCGTTATGCGTTATGCGTTATGCGTTATGCGTTAAGCGTTATGCGTTATGCGTTATGCGTTATGCGTTATGCGTTATGCGTTATGCGTTATGCGTTATGCGTTATGCGTTATGCGTTATGCGTTATGCGTTATGCGTTATGCGTTATGCGTTATGCGTTATGCGTTATGCGTTATGCGTTATGCGTTATGCGTTATGCGTTATGCGTTAAGCGTTATGAGTTATGCGTTATGAGCTATGCGTTAAGCGTTATGCGTTATGCGTTATGCGTTATGCGTTATGCGTTATGCGTTATGCGTTATGCGTTATGCGTTATGCGTTATGCGTTATGCGTTATCCGTTATGCGTTATGCGTTATGCGTTATGCGTTATCCGTTATGCGTTATGCGTTATGCGTTATGCATTATGCGTTATGCGTTATGCGTTATGCGTTATGCGTTATGCGTTATGCGTTATGCGTTATGCGTTATGCGTTAAGCGTTATGAGCTATGCGTTAAGCGTTATGCGTTAAGCGTTATGCGTTATGCGTTATGCGTTATGCGTTATGCGTTATGCGTTATGCGTTATGCGTTATGCGTTATGCGTTATGCGTTATCCGTTATGCGTTATGCGTTATGCGTTATGCGTTATCCGTTATGCGTTATGCGTTATGCGTTATGCATTATGCGTTATGCGTTATGCGTTATGCGTTATGCGTTATGCGTTATGCGTTATGCGTTATGCGTTATGCGTTATGCGTTAAGCGTTATGAGTTATGCGTTATGAGCTATGCGTTAAGCGTTATGCGTTATGCGTTATGCGTTATGCGTTATGCGTTATGCGTTATGCGTTATGCGTTATGCGTTATGCGTTATGCGTTATCCGTTATGCGTTATGCGTTATGCGTTATGCGTTATCCGTTATGCGTTATGCGTTATCCGTTATGCGTTATGCGTTATGCGTTATGCGTTATCCGTTATGCGTTATGCGTTATGCGTTATGCGTTATGCGTTATGCGTTATGCGTTATGCGTTATGCGTTATGCGTTATGCGTTATCCGTTATGCGTTATGCGTTATGCGTTATGCGTTATGCGTTATGCGTTATGCGTTATGCGTTATGCGTTATGCGTTATGCGTTATGCGTTATGCGTTATGGGTTATGCGTTATGCGTTATGCATTATGCGTTACCCGTTATGCGTTAGGCGTTATGCGTTATGCGTAATGCGTTATGCGTTAAGCGTTATGCGTTAAGCGTTATGCGTTATGCGATATGCGTTATGCGTAATTCGTTATGCGTTATGCGTTATGCGTTATGCGTTATGCGTTATGCGTTATGCGTTATGCGTTATGCGTTATGCGTTATGCGTTATGCGTTATGCGTTATGCGTTATGCGTTATGCGTTATGAGCTATGCGTTAAGCGTTATGCGTTATGCATTATGCGTTATGCGTTATGCGTAATGCGTTATGCGTTAAGCGTTATGCGTTATCCGTTATGCGTTATGCGTTATGCGTTATGCGTTATGCGTTATGCGTTATGCGTTATGCGTTATGCGTTATGCGTTATGCGTTATGCGTTATGCGTTATGCGTTATGCGTTATGCGTTATGGGTTATGCGTTATGCGTAATTCGTTATGCGTTATGCGTTATGCGTTATGCGTTATCCGTTATGCGTTATGCGTTATGCGTTATCCGTTATGCGCGATGCGTTATGCGTTATGCGTTATGGGCTATGCGTTAAGCGTTATGCGTTATGCATTATGAGTTACGCGTTATGCGTTAGGCGTTATGCGTTAAGCGTTATGCGTTATGCGTTATGCGTTATGCGTTATGCGTTATGCGTTATGCGTTAAGCGTTATGCGTTATGCGTTATGCGTTATGCGTTATGCGTTATGCGTTATGCGTTATGCGTTATGCGTTATGCGTTATGCGTTATGCGTTATGCGTTATGCGTTATGCGTTATGCGTTATGCGTTATGCGTTATGCGTTATGCGTTATGCGTTATGCGTTATGCGTTATGCGTTATGCGTTATGCATTATGCGTTATGCGTTATGCGTAATGCGTTATGCGTTAAGCGTTATGCGTTATGCGTTATGCGTTATGCGTTATGCGTTATGCGTTATGCGTTAAGCGTTATGCGTTATGCGTTATGCGTTATGCGTTATGCGTTAAGCGTTATGCGTTATGCGTTATGCGTTATGCGTTATGCGTTATGCGTTATGCGTTATGCGTTATGCGTTATGCGTTATGCGTTATGCGTTATGCGTTATGCGTTATGCGTTATGCGTTATGCGTTATGCGTTATGCGTTATGCGTTATGCGTTATGCGTTATGCGTTATGCGTTATGCGTTATGCGTTATGCGTTATGCGTTATGCGTTATGCGTTATGCGTTATGCGTTATGCGTTATGCGTTATGCGTCATGCGTTATGCGTTATGCGTTATGCGTTATGCGTTATGCGTTATGCGTTATGCGTTATGCGTTATGCGTTATGCGTTATGCGTCTTGCGTTATCCGTTATGCGTTATGCGTTATGCGTTATGCGTTATGCGTTATGGGTTATGCGTTATGCGTTATGCGTTATGCGTTATGCGTTATGCGTTATGCGTTATGCGTTATGCGTTATGCGTTATGCGTTATGCGTAATGCGTTATGCGTTAAGCGTTATGCGTTATGCGTTATGCGTTATGCGTTATGCGTTATGCGTTATGCGTTAAGCGTTATGCGTTATGCGTTATGCGTTATGCGTTATGCGTTAAGCGTTATGCGTTATGCGTTATGCGTTATGCGTTATGCGTTATGCGTTATGCGTTATGCGTTATGCGTTATGCGTTATGCGTTATGCGTTATGCGTTATGCGTTATGCGTTATGCGTTATGCGTTATGCGTTATGCGTTATGCGTTATGCGTTATGCGTTATGCGTTATGCGTTATGCGTTATGCGTTATGCGTCATGCGTTATGCGTTATGCGTTATGCGTTATGCGTTATGGGTTATGCGTTATGCGTTATGCGTTATGCGTTATGCGTTATGCGTTATGCGTTATGCGTTATGCGTTATCCGTTATGCGTTATGCGTTATGCGTTATGCGTTATGCGTTATGCGTTATGCGTTATGCGTTATGCGTTATGCGTTATGCGTTATGCGTTATGCGTTATGCGTTAAGCGTTATGAGTTATGCGTTATGAGCTATGCGTTAAGCGTTATGCGTTATGCATTATGCGTTATGCGTTATGCGTTATGCGTTATGCGTTATGCGTTATGCGTTATGCGTTATGCGTTATGCGTTATGCGTTATGCGTTATGCGTTATGCGTTATGCGTTATGCGTTATCCGTTATGCGTTATGCGTTATGCGTTATGCGTTATGCGTTATGCGTTATGCGTTATGCTTTATGCGTTATGCGTTATGCGTCTTGCGTTATCCGTTATGCGTTATGCGTTATGCGTTATGCGTTATGCGTTATGCGTTATGCGTTATGCGTTATGGGTTATGCGTTATGCGTTATGCATTATGCGTTACGCGTTATGCGTTAGGCGTTATGCGTAATGCGTTATGCGTTATGCGTTATGCGTTATGCGTTATGCGTTATGCGTTATGCGTTATGCGTTATGCGTTATGCGTTATGCGTTATGCGTTATGCGTTATGCGTTATGCGTTATGCGTTATGCGTTATGCGTTATGCGTTATGCGTTATGCGTTATGCGTTATGCGTTATGCGTTATGCGTTATGCGTTATGCGTTATGCGTAATGCGTTATGCGTTATGCGTTATGCGTTATGCGTTATGCGTTATGCGTTATGCGTTATGCGTTATGCGTTATGCGTTATGCGTTATGCGTTATGTGTTATGCGTTATGCGTTATCCGTTATGCGTTATCCGTTATGCGTTATGCGTTAAGCGTTATGCGTTCTGCGTTATGCGTTATGCGTTATGGGTTATGGGTTATGCGTTATGCGTTATGCGTTATGCGTTATGAGCTATGCGTTAAGCGTTATGCGTTATGCATTATGCGTTATGCGTTATGCGTAATGCGTTATGCGTTAAGCGTTATGCGTTATGCGTTATGCGTTATGCGTTATGCGTTATGCGTTATGCGTTATGCGTTATGCGTTATGCGTTATGCGTTATGCGTTATGCGTTATGCGTTATGCGTTATGCGTTATGCGTTATGCGTTATGCGTTATGCGTTATGCGTTATGCGTTATGCGTTATGCGTTATGCGTTATGCGTTATGCGTTATGCGTTATGCATTATGCGTTATGCGTTATGCGTAATGCGTTATGCGTTAAGCGTTATGCGTTATGCGTTATGCGTTATGCGTTATGCGTTATGCGTTAAGCGTTATGCGTTATGCGTTATGCGTTATGCGTTATGCGTTATGCGTTATGCGTTATGCGTTATGCGTTATGCGTTATGCGTTATGCGTTATGCGTTATGCGTTATGCGTTATGCGTTATGCGTTATGCGTTATGCGTTATGCGTTATGCGTTATGCGTTATGCGTTATGCGTTATGCGTTATGCGTTATGCGTTATGCGTTATGCGTTATGCGTTATGCGTTATGCGTTATGCGTTATGCATTATGCGTTATGCGTTATGCGTAATGCGTTATGCGTTAAGCGTTATGCGTTATGCGTTATGCGTTATGCGTTATGCGTTATGCGTTATGCGTTAAGCGTTATGCGTTATGCGTTATGCGTTATGCGTTATGCGTTATGCGTTATGCGTTATGCGTTATGCGTTATGCGTTATGCGTTATGCGTTATGCGTTATGCGTTATGCGTTATGCGTTATGCGTTATGCGTTATGCGTTATGCGTTATGCGTTATGCGTTATGCGTTATGCGTTATGCGTTATGCGTTATGCGTTAAGCGTTATGAGTTATGCGTTATGAGCTATGCGTTAAGCGTTATGCGTTATGCGTTATGCGTTATGCGTTATGCGTTATGCGTTATGCGTTATGCGTTATGCGTTATGCGTTATGCGTTATCCGTTATGCGTTATGCGTTATGCGTTATGCGTTATCCGTTATGCGTTATGCGTTATGCGTTATGCATTATGCGTTATGCGTTATGCGTTATGCGTTATGCGTTATGCGTTATGCGTTATGCGTTATGCGTTATGCGTTATGCGTTAAGCGTTATGAGCTATGCGTTAAGCGTTATGCGTTAAGCGTTATGCGTTATGCGTTATGCGTTATGCGTTATGCGTTATGCGTTATGCGTTATGCGTTATGCGTTATGCGTTATGCGTTATCCGTTATGCGTTATGCGTTATGCGTTATGCGTTATCCGTTATGCGTTATGCGTTATGCGTTATGCATTATGCGTTATGCGTTATGCGTTATGCGTTATGCGTTATGCGTTATGCGTTATGCGTTATGCGTTATGCGTTATGCGTTAAGCGTTATGAGTTATGCGTTATGAGCTATGCGTTAAGCGTTATGCGTTATGCGTTATGCGTTATGCGTTATGCGTTATGCGTTATGCGTTATGCGTTATGCGTTATGCGTTATGCGTTATGCGTTATCCGTTATGCGTTATGCGTTATGCGTTATGCGTTATCCGTTATGCGTTATGCGTTATCCGTTATGCGTTATGCGTTATGCGTTATGCGTTATCCGTTATGCGTTATGCGTTATGCGTTATGCGTTATGCGTTATGCGTTATGCGTTATGCGTTATGCGTTATGCGTTATGCGTTATCCGTTATGCGTTATGCGTTATGCGTTATGCGTTATGCGTTATGCGTTATGCGTTATGCGTTATGCGTTATGCGTTATGCGTTATGCGTTATGCGTTATGGGTTATGCGTTATGCGTTATGCATTATGCGTTACCCGTTATGCGTTAGGCGTTATGCGTTATGCGTAATGCGTTATGCGTTAAGCGTTATGCGTTAAGCGTTATGCGTTATGCGATATGCGTTATGCGTAATTCGTTATGCGTTATGCGTTATGCGTTATGCGTTATGCGTTATGCGTTATGCGTTATGCGTTATGCGTTATGCGTTATGCGTTATGCGTTATGCGTTATGCGTTATGCGTTATGCGTTATGCGTTATGAGCTATGCGTTAAGCGTTATGCGTTATGCATTATGCGTTATGCGTTATGCGTAATGCGTTATGCGTTAAGCGTTATGCGTTATCCGTTATGCGTTATGCGTTATGCGTTATGCGTTATGCGTTATGCGTTATGCGTTATGCGTTATGCGTTATGCGTTATGCGTTATGCGTTATGCGTTATGCGTTATGCGTTATGCGTTATGGGTTATGCGTTATGCGTAATTCGTTATGCGTTATGCGTTATGCGTTATGCGTTATCCGTTATGCGTTATGCGTTATGCGTTATCCGTTATGCGCGATGCGTTATGCGTTATGCGTTATGGGCTATGCGTTAAGCGTTATGCGTTATGCATTATGAGTTACGCGTTATGCGTTAGGCGTTATGCGTTAAGCGTTATGCGTTATGCGTTATGCGTTATGCGTTATGCGTTATGCGTTATGCGTTAAGCGTTATGCGTTATGCGTTATGCGTTATGCGTTATGCGTTATGCGTTATGCGTTATGCGTTATGCGTTATGCGTTATGCGTTATGCGTTATGCGTTATGCGTTATGCGTTATGCGTTATGCGTTATGCGTTATGCGTTATGCGTTATGCGTTATGCGTTATGCGTTATGCGTTATGCGTTATGCGTTATGCATTATGCGTTATGCGTTATGCGTAATGCGTTATGCGTTAAGCGTTATGCGTTATGCGTTATGCGTTATGCGTTATGCGTTATGCGTTATGCGTTAAGCGTTATGCGTTATGCGTTATGCGTTATGCGTTATGCGTTAAGCGTTATGCGTTATGCGTTATGCGTTATGCGTTATGCGTTATGCGTTATGCGTTATGCGTTATGCGTTATGCGTTATGCGTTATGCGTTATGCGTTATGCGTTATGCGTTATGCGTTATGCGTTATGCGTTATGCGTTATGCGTTATGCGTTATGCGTTATGCGTTATGCGTTATGCGTTATGCGTTATGCGTTATGCGTTATGCGTTATGCGTTATGCGTTATGCGTTATGCGTTATGCGTTATGCGTCATGCGTTATGCGTTATGCGTTATGCGTTATGCGTTATGCGTTATGCGTTATGCGTTATGCGTTATGCGTTATGCGTTATGCGTCTTGCGTTATCCGTTATGCGTTATGCGTTATGCGTTATGCGTTATGCGTTATGGGTTATGCGTTATGCGTTATGCGTTATGCGTTATGCGTTATGCGTTATGCGTTATGCGTTATGCGTTATGCGTTATGCGTTATGCGTAATGCGTTATGCGTTAAGCGTTATGCGTTATGCGTTATGCGTTATGCGTTATGCGTTATGCGTTATGCGTTAAGCGTTATGCGTTATGCGTTATGCGTTATGCGTTATGCGTTAAGCGTTATGCGTTATGCGTTATGCGTTATGCGTTATGCGTTATGCGTTATGCGTTATGCGTTATGCGTTATGCGTTATGCGTTATGCGTTATGCGTTATGCGTTATGCGTTATGCGTTATGCGTTATGCGTTATGCGTTATGCGTTATGCGTTATGCGTTATGCGTTATGCGTTATGCGTTATGCGTCATGCGTTATGCGTTATGCGTTATGCGTTATGCGTTATGGGTTATGCGTTATGCGTTATGCGTTATGCGTTATGCGTTATGCGTTATGCGTTATGCGTTATGCGTTATCCGTTATGCGTTATGCGTTATGCGTTATGCGTTATGCGTTATGCGTTATGCGTTATGCGTTATGCGTTATGCGTTATGCGTTATGCGTTATGCGTTATGCGTTATGCGTTAAGCGTTATGAGTTATGCGTTATGAGCTATGCGTTAAGCGTTATGCGTTATGCATTATGCGTTATGCGTTATGCGTTATGCGTTATGCGTTATGCGTTATGCGTTATGCGTTATGCGTTATGCGTTATGCGTTATGCGTTATGCGTTATGCGTTATGCGTTATGCGTTATCCGTTATGCGTTATGCGTTATGCGTTATGCGTTATGCGTTATGCGTTATGCGTTATGCTTTATGCGTTATGCGTTATGCGTCTTGCGTTATCCGTTATGCGTTATGCGTTATGCGTTATGCGTTATGCGTTATGCGTTATGCGTTATGCGTTATGGGTTATGCGTTATGCGTTATGCATTATGCGTTACGCGTTATGCGTTAGGCGTTATGCGTAATGCGTTATGCGTTATGCGTTATGCGTTATGCGTTATGCGTTATGCGTTATGCGTTATGCGTTATGCGTTATGCGTTATGCGTTATGCGTTATGCGTTATGCGTTATGCGTTATGCGTTATGCGTTATGCGTTATGCGTTATGCGTTATGCGTTATGCGTTATGCGTTATGCGTTATGCGTTATGCGTTATGCGTTATGCATTATGCGTAATGCGTTATGCGTTATGCGTTATGCGTTATGCGTTATGCGTTATGCGTTATGCGTTATGCGTTATGCGTTATGCGTTATGCGTTATGCGTTATGCGTTATGTGTTATGCGTTATGCGTTATCCGTTATGCGTTATCCGTTATGCGTTATGCGTTAAGCGTTATGCGTTCTGCGTTATGCGTTATGCGTTATGGGTTATGGGTTATGCGTTATGCGTTATGCGTTATGCGTTATGAGCTATGCGTTAAGCGTTATGCGTTATGCATTATGCGTTATGCGTTATGCGTAATGCGTTATGCGTTAAGCGTTATGCGTTATGCGTTATGCGTTATGCGTTATGCGTTATGCGTTATGCGTTATGCGTTATGCGTTATGCGTTATGCGTTATGCGTTATGCGTTATGCGTTATGCGTTATGCGTTATGCGTTATGCGTTATGCGTTATGCGTTATGCGTTATGCGTTATGCGTTATGCGTTATGCGTTATGCGTTATGCGTTATGCGTTATGCGTTATGCATTATGCGTTATGCGTTATGCGTAATGCGTTATGCGTTAAGCGTTATGCGTTATGCGTTATGCGTTATGCGTTATGCGTTATGCGTTAAGCGTTATGCGTTATGCGTTATGCGTTATGCGTTATGCGTTATGCGTTATGCGTTATGCGTTATGCGTTATGCGTTATGCGTTATGCGTTATGCGTTATGCGTTATGCGTTATGCGTTATGCGTTATGCGTTATGCGTTATGCGTTATGCGTTATGCGTTATGCGTTATGCGTTATGCGTTATGCGTTATGCGTTATGCGTTATGCGTTATGCGTTATGCGTTATGCGTTATCCGTTATGCGTTATGCGTTATGCGTTATGCGTTATCCGTTATGCGTTATGCGTTATGCGTTATGCATTATGCGTTATGCGTTATGCGTTATGCGTTATGCGTTATGCGTTATGCGTTATGCGTTATGCGTTATGCGTTAAGCGTTATGAGCTATGCGTTAAGCGTTATGCGTTAAGCGTTATGCGTTATGCGTTATGCGTTATGCGTTATGCGTTATGCGTTATGCGTTATGCGTTATGCGTTATGCGTTATGCGTTATGCGTTATCCGTTATGCGTTATGCGTTATGCGTTATGCGTTATCCGTTATGCGTTATGCGTTATGCATTATGCGTTATGCGTTATGCGTTATGCGTTATGCGTTATGCGTTATGCGTTATGCGTTATGCGTTAAGCGTTATGAGTTATGCGTTATGAGCTATGCGTTAAGCGTTATGCGTTATGCGTTATGCGTTATGCGTTATGCGTTATGCGTTATGCGTTATGCGTTATGCGTTATGCGTTATGCGTTATGCGTTATCCGTTATGCGTTATGCGTTATGCGTTATGCGTTATCCGTTATGCGTTATGCGTTATCCGTTATGCGTTATGCGTTATGCGTTATGCGTTATCCGTTATGCGTTATGCGTTATGCGTTATGCGTTATGCGTTATGCGTTATGCGTTATGCGTTATGCGTTATGCGTTATGCGTTATGCGTTATGCGTTATGCGTTATGCGTTATGCGTTATGCGTTATGCGTTATGCGTTATGCGTTATGCGTTATGCGTTATGCGTTATGCGTTATGCGTTATGCGTTATGCGTTATGCGTTATGCGTTATGCGTTATGCGTTATGCGTTATGCGTTATGCGTTATGGGTTATGCGTTATGCGTTATGCATTATGCGTTACCCGTTATGCGTTAGGCGTTATGCGTTAAGCGTTATGCGTTATGCGTTATGCGTTATGCGTTATGCGTTATGCGTTATGCGCGATGCGTTATGCGTTATGCGTTATGCGTTATGCGTTATGCGTTATGCGTTATGCGTTATGCGTTATGCGTTATGCGTTATGCGTTATGCGTTATGCGTTATGCGTTATGCGTTATGCGTTATGCGTTATGCGTTATGCGTTATGCGTTATGCGTTATGCGTTATGCGTTATGCGTTATGCGTTATGCGTTATGCGTTATGCGTTATGCGTTATGCGTTATGCGTTATGCGTAATGCGTTATGCGTTAAGCGTTATGCGTTAAGCGTTATGCGTTATGCGATATGCGTTATGCGTAATTCGTTATGCGTTATGCGTTATGCGTTATGCGTTATGCGTTATGCGTTATGCGTTATGCGTTATGCGTTATGCGTTATGCGTTATGCGTTATGCGTTATGCGTTATGCGTTATGCGTTATGCGTTATGCGTTATGCGTTATGCGTTATGAGCTATGCGTTAAGCGTTATGCGTTATGCATTATGCGTTATGCGTTATGCGTAATGCGTTATGCGTTAAGCGTTATGCGTTATCCGTTATGCGTTATGCGTTATGCGTTATGCGTTATGCGTTATGCGTTATGCGATATGCGTTATGCGTAATTCGTTATGCGTTATGCGTTATGCGTTATGCGTTATGCGTTATGCGTTATGCGTTATGCGTTATGCGTTATGCGTTATGCGTTATGCGTTATGCGTTATGCGTTATGCGTTATGCGTTATGCGTTATGAGCTATGCGTTAAGCGTTATGCGTTATGCATTATGCGTTATGCGTTATGCGTAATGCGTTATGCGTTAAGCGTTATGCGTTATCCGTTATGCGTTATGCGTTATGCGTTATGCGTTATGCGTTATGCGTTATGCGTTATGCGTTATGCGTTATGCGTTATGCGTTATGCGTTATGCGTTATGCGTTATGCGTTATGGGTTATGCGTTATGCGTAATTCGTTATGCGTTATGCGTTATGCGTTATGCGTTATCCGTTATGCGTTATGCGTTATGCGTTATCCGTTATGCGCGATGCGTTATGCGTTATGCGTTATGGGCTATGCGTTAAGCGTTATGCGTTATGCATTATGAGTTACGCGTTATGCGTTAGGCGTTATGCGTTAAGCGTTATGCGTTATGCGTTATGCGTTATGCGTTATGCGTTATGCGTTATGCGTTAAGCGTTATGCGTTATGCGTTATGCGTTATGCGTTATGCGTTATGCGTTATGCGTTATGCGTTATGCGTTATGCGTTATGCGTTATGCGTTATGCGTTATGCGTTATGCGTTATGCGTTATGCGTTATGCGTTATGCGTTATGCGTTATGCGTTATGCGTTATGCGTTATGCGTTATGCGTTATGCGTTATGCGTTATGCGTTATGCGTTATGCGTTATGCATTATGCGTTATGCGTTATGCGTAATGCGTTATGCGTTAAGCGTTATGCGTTATGCGTTATGCGTTATGCGTTATGCGTTATGCGTTATGCGTTAAGCGTTATGCGTTATGCGTTATGCGTTATGCGTTATGCGTTAAGCGTTATGCGTTATGCGTTATGCGTTATGCGTTATGCGTTATGCGTTATGCGTTATGCGTTATGCGTTATGCGTTATGCGTTATGCGTTATGCGTTATGCGTTATGCGTTATGCGTTATGCGTTATGCGTTATGCGTTATGCGTTATGCGTTATGCGTTATGCGTTATGCGTTATGCGTTATGCGTTATGCGTTATGCGTTATGCGTTATGCGTTATGCGTTATGCGTTATGCGTCATGCGTTATGCGTTATGCGTTATGCGTTATGCGTTATGCGTTATGCGTTATGCGTTATGCGTTATGCGTTATGCGTCTTGCGTTATCCGTTATGCGTTATGCGTTATGCGTTATGCGTTATGCGTTATGGGTTATGCGTTATGCGTTATGCGTTATGCGTTATGCGTTATGCGTTATGCGTTATGCGTTATGCGTTATGCGTTATGCGTAATGCGTTATGCGTTAAGCGTTATGCGTTATGCGTTATGCGTTATGCGTTATGCGTTATGCGTTATGCGTTATGCGTTAAGCGTTATGCGTTATGCGTTATGCGTTATGCGTTATGCGTTAAGCGTTATGCGTTATGCGTTATGCGTTATGCGTTATGCGTTATGCGTTATGCGTTATGCGTTATGCGTTATGCGTTATGCGTTATGCGTTATGCGTTATGCGTTATGCGTTATGCGTTATGCGTTATGCGTTATGCGTTATGCGTTATGCGTTATGCGTTATGCGTTATGCGTTATGCGTCATGCGTTATGCGTTATGCGTTATGCGTTATGCGTTATGGGTTATGCGTTATGCGTTATGCGTTATGCGTTATGCGTTATGTGTTATGCGTTATGCGTTATGCGTTATCCGTTATGCGTTATGCGTTATGCGTTATGCGTTATGCGTTATGCGTTATGCGTTATGCGTTATGCGTTATGCGTTATGCGTTATGCGTTATGCGTTATGCGTTATGCGTTATGCGTTAAGCGTTATGAGTTATGCGTTATGAGCTATGCGTTAAGCGTTATGCGTTATGCATTATGCGTTATGCGTTATGCGTTATGCGTTATGCGTTATGCGTTATGCGTTATGCGTTATGCGTTATGCGTTATGCGTTATGCGTTATGCGTTATCCGTTATGCGTTATGCGTTATGCGTTATGCGTTATGCGTTATGCGTTATGCGTTATGCTTTATGCGTTATGCGTTATGCGTCTTGCGTTATCCGTTATGCGTTATGCGTTATGCGTTATGCGTTATGCGTTATGCGTTATGCGTTATGGGTTATGCGTTATGCGTTATGCATTATGCGTTACGCGTTATGCGTTAGGCGTTATGCGTAATGCGTTATGCGTTATGCGTTATGCGTTATGCGTTATGCGTTATGCGTTATGCGTTATGCGTTATGCGTTATGCGTTATGCGTTATGCGTTATGCGTTATGCGTTATGCGTTATGCGTTATGCGTTATGCGTTATGCGTTATGCGTTATGCGTTATGCGTTATGCGTTATGCGTTATGCGTTATGCGTTATGCGTTATGCGTTATGCGTAATGCGTTATGCGTTATGCGTTATGCGTTATGCGTTATGCGTTATGCGTTATGCGTTATGCGTTATGCGTTATGCGTTATGCGTTATGTGTTATGCGTTATGCGTTATCCGTTATGCGTTATCCGTTATGCGTTATGCGTTAAGCGTTATGCGTTCTGCGTTATGCGTTATGCGTTATGGGTTATGGGTTATGCGTTATGCGTTATGCGTTATGCGTTATGAGCTATGCGTTAAGCGTTATGCGTTATGCATTATGCGTTATGCGTTATGCGTAATGCGTTATGCGTTAAGCGTTATGCGTTATGCGTTATGCGTTATGCGTTATGCGTTATGCGTTATGCGTTATGCGTTATGCGTTATGCGTTATGCGTTATGCGTTATGCGTTATGCGTTATGCGTTATGCGTTATGCGTTATGCGTTATGCGTTATGCGTTATGCGTTATGCGTTATGCGTTATGCGTTATGCGTTATGCGTTATGCGTTATGCGTTATGCGTTATGCATTATGCGTTATGCGTTATGCGTAATGCGTTATGCGTTAAGCGTTATGCGTTATGCGTTATGCGTTATGCGTTATGCGTTATGCGTTAAGCGTTATGCGTTATGCGTTATGCGTTATGCGTTATGCGTTATGCGTTATGCGTTATGCGTTATGCGTTATGCGTTATGCGTTATGCGTTATGCGTTATGCGTTATGCGTTATGCGTTATGCGTTATGCGTTATGCGTTATGCGTTATGCGTTATGCGTTATGCGTTATGCGTTATGCGTTATGCGTTATGCGTTATGCGTTATGCGTTATGCGTTATGCGTTATGCGTTATGCGTTATGCGTTATCCGTTATGCGTTATGCGTTATGCGTTATGCGTTATCCGTTATGCGTTATGCGTTATGCGTTATGCATTATGCGTTATGCGTTATGCGTTATGCGTTATGCGTTATGCGTTATGCGTTATGCGTTATGCGTTAAGCGTTATGAGCTATGCGTTAAGCGTTATGCGTTAAGCGTTATGCGTTATGCGTTATGCGTTATGCGTTATGCGTTATGCGTTATGCGTTATGCGTTATGCGTTATGCGTTATGCGTTATGCGTTATCCGTTATGCGTTATGCGTTATGCGTTATGCGTTATCCGTTATGCGTTATGTGTTATGCGTTATGCATTATGCGTTATGCGTTATGCGTTATGCGTTATGCGTTATGCGTTATGCGTTATGCGTTATGCGTTATGCGTTAAGCGTTATGAGTTATGCGTTATGAGCTATGCGTTAAGCGTTATGCGTTATGCGTTATGCGTTATGCGTTATGCGTTATGCGTTATGCGTTATGCGTTATGCGTTATGCGTTATGCGTTATCCGTTATGCGTTATGCGTTATGCGTTATGCGTTATCCGTTATGCGTTATGCGTTATCCGTTATGCGTTATGCGTTATGCGTTATGCGTTATGCGTTATCCGTTATGCGTTATGCGTTATGCGTTATGCGTTATGCGTTATGCGTTATGCGTTATGCGTTATGCGTTATGCGTTATGCGTTATGCGTTATGCGTTATGCGTTATGCGTTATGCGTTATGCGTTATGCGTTATGCGTTATGCGTTATGCGTTATGCGTTATGCGTTATGCGTTATGCGTTATGCGTTATGCGTTATGCGTTATGCGTTATGCGTTATGCGTTATGCGTTATGCGTTATGGGTTATGCGTTATGCGTTATGCATTATGCGTTACCCGTTATGCGTTAGGCGTTATGCGTTAAGCGTTATGCGTTATGCGTTATGCGTTATGCGTTATGCGTTATGCGTTATGCGCGATGCGTTATGCGTTATGCGTTATGCGTTATGCGTTATGCGTTATGCGTTATGCGTTATGCGTTATGCGTTATGCGTTATGCGTTATGCGTTATGCGTTATGCGTTATGCGTTATGCGTTATGCGTTATGCGTTATGCGTTATGCGTTATGCGTTATGCGTTATGCGTTATGCGTTATGCGTTATGCGTTATGCGTTATGCGTTATGCGTTATGCGTTATGCGTTATGCGTTATGCGTAATGCGTTATGCGTTAAGCGTTATGCGTTAAGCGTTATGCGTTATGCGATATGCGTTATGCGTAATTCGTTATGCGTTATGCGTTATGCGTTATGCGTTATGCGTTATGCGTTATGCGTTATGCGTTATGCGTTATGCGTTATGCGTTATGCGTTATGCGTTATGCGTTATGCGTTATGCGTTATGCGTTATGCGTTATGAGCTATGCGTTAAGCGTTATGCGTTATGCATTATGCGTTATGCGTTATGCGTAATGCGTTATGCGTTAAGCGTTATGCGTTATCCGTTATGCGTTATGCGTTATGCGTTATGCGTTATGCGTTATGCGTTATGCGTTATGCGTTATGCGTTATGCGTTATGCGTTATGCGTTATGCGTTATGCGTTATGCGTTATGCGTTATGCGTTATGCGTTATGGGTTATGCGTTATGCGTAATTCGTTATGCGTTATGCGTTATGCGTTATGCGTTATCCGTTATGCGTTATGCGTTATGCGTTATCCGTTATGCGCGATGCGTTATGCGTTATGCGTTATGGGCTATGCGTTAAGCGTTATGCGTTATGCATTATGAGTTACGCGTTATGCGTTAGGCGTTATGCGTTAAGCGTTATGCGTTATGCGTTATGCGTTATGCGTTATGCGTTATGCGTTAAGCGTTATGCGTTATGCGTTATGCGTTATGCGTTATGCGTTATGCGTTATGCGTTATGCGTTATGCGTTATGCGTTATGCGTTATGCGTTATGCGTTATGCGTTATGCGTTATGCGTTATGCGTTAAGCGTTATGCGTTATGCGTTATGCGTTATGCGTTATGCGTTATGCGTTATGCGTTATGCGTTATGCGTTATGCGTTATCCGTTATGCGTTATGCGTTATGCGTTATGCGTTATCCGTTATGCGTTATGCGTTATGCGTTATGCATTATGCGTTATGCGTTATGCGTTATGCGTTATGCGTTATGCGTTATGCGTTATGCGTTATGCGTTATGCGTTAAGCGTTATGAGCTATGCGTTAAGCGTTATGCGTTAAGCGTTATGCGTTATGCGTTATGCGTTATGCGTTATGCGTTATGCGTTATGCGTTATGCGTTATGCGTTATGCGTTATGCGTTATGCGTTATGCGTTATGCGTTATGCGTTATGCGTTATGAGCTATGCGTTAAGCGTTATGCGTTATGCATTATGCGTTATGCGTTATGCGTAATGCGTTATGCGTTAAGCGTTATGCGTTATCCGTTATGCGTTATGCGTTATGCGTTATGCGTTATGCGTTATGCGTTATGCGATATGCGTTATGCGTAATTCGTTATGCGTTATGCGTTATGCGTTATGCGTTATGCGTTATGCGTTATGCGTTATGCGTTATGCGTTATGCGTTATGCGTTATGCGTTATGCGTTATGCGTTATGCGTTATGCGTTATGAGCTATGCGTTAAGCGTTATGCGTTATGCATTATGCGTTATGCGTTATGCGTAATGCGTTATGCGTTAAGCGTTATGCGTTATCCGTTATGCGTTATGCGTTATGCGTTATGCGTTATGCGTTATGCGTTATGCGTTATGCGTTATGCGTTATGCGTTATGCGTTATGCGTTATGCGTTATGCGTTATGCGTTATGCGTTATGGGTTATGCGTTATGCGTAATTCGTTATGCGTTATGCGTTATGCGTTATGCGTTATCCGTTATGCGTTATGCGTTATGCGTTATCCGTTATGCGCGATGCGTTATGCGTTATGCGTTATGGGCTATGCGTTAAGCGTTATGCGTTATGCATTATGAGTTACGCGTTATGCGTTAGGCGTTATGCGTTAAGCGTTATGCGTTATGCGTTATGCGTTATGCGTTATGCGTTATGCGTTATGCGTTAAGCGTTATGCGTTATGCGTTATGCGTTATGCGTTATGCGTTATGCGTTATGCGTTATGCGTTATGCGTTATGCGTTATGCGTTATGCGTTATGCGTTATGCGTTATGCGTTATGCGTTATGCGTTATGCGTTATGCGTTATGCGTTATGCGTTATGCGTTATGCGTTATGCGTTATGCGTTATGCGTTATGCGTTATGCGTTATGCGTTATGCGTTATGCATTATGCGTTATGCGTTATGCGTAATGCGTTATGCGTTAAGCGTTATGCGTTATGCGTTATGCGTTATGCGTTATGCGTTATGCGTTATGCGTTAAGCGTTATGCGTTATGCGTTATGCGTTATGCGTTATGCGTTAAGCGTTATGCGTTATGCGTTATGCGTTATGCGTTATGCGTTATGCGTTATGCGTTATGCGTTATGCGTTATGCGTTATGCGTTATGCGTTATGCGTTATGCGTTATGCGTTATGCGTTATGCGTTATGCGTTATGCGTTATGCGTTATGCGTTATGCGTTATGCGTTATGCGTTATGCGTTATGCGTTATGCGTTATGCGTTATGCGTTATGCGTTATGCGTTATGCGTTATGCGTTATGCGTTATGCGTCATGCGTTATGCGTTATGCGTTATGCGTTATGCGTTATGCGTTATGCGTTATGCGTTATGCGTTATGCGTTATGCGTCTTGCGTTATCCGTTATGCGTTATGCGTTATGCGTTATGCGTTATGCGTTATGGGTTATGCGTTATGCGTTATGCGTTATGCGTTATGCGTTATGCGTTATGCGTTATGCGTTATGCGTTATGCGTTATGCGTTATGCGTAATGCGTTATGCGTTAAGCGTTATGCGTTATGCGTTATGCGTTATGCGTTATGCGTTATGCGTTATGCGTTATGCGTTATGCGTTAAGCGTTATGCGTTATGCGTTATGCGTTATGCGTTATGCGTTAAGCGTTATGCGTTATGCGTTATGCGTTATGCGTTATGCGTTATGCGTTATGCGTTATGCGTTATGCGTTATGCGTTATGCGTTATGCGTTATGCGTTATGCGTTATGCGTTATGCGTTATGCGTTATGCGTTATGCGTTATGCGTTATGCGTTATGCGTTATGCGTTATGCGTTATGCGTTATGCGTCATGCGTTATGCGTTATGCGTTATGCGTTATGCGTTATGGGTTATGCGTTATGCGTTATGCGTTATGCGTTATGCGTTATGCGTTATGCGTTATGCGTTATGCGTTATCCGTTATGCGTTATGCGTTATGCGTTATGCGTTATGCGTTATGCGTTATGCGTTATGCGTTATGCGTTATGCGTTATGCGTTATGCGTTATGCGTTATGCGTTATGCGTAATGCGTTAAGCGTTATGAGTTATGCGTTATGAGCTATGCGTTAAGCGTTATGCGTTATGCATTATGCGTTATGCGTTATGCGTTATGCGTTATGCGTTATGCGTTATGCGTTATGCGTTATGCGTTATGCGTTATGCGTTATGCGTTATGCGTTATGCGTTATCCGTTATGCGTTATGCGTTATGCGTTATGCGTTATGCGTTATGCGTTATGCGTTATGCTTTATGCGTTATGCGTTATGCGTCTTGCGTTATCCGTTATGCGTTATGCGTTATGCGTTATGCGTTATGCGTTATGCGTTATGCGTTATGCGTTATGGGTTATGCGTTATGCGTTATGCATTATGCGTTACGCGTTATGCGTTAGGCGTTATGCGTAATGCGTTATGCGTTATGCGTTATGCGTTATGCGTTATGCGTTATGCGTTATGCGTTATGCGTTATGCGTTATGCGTTATGCGTTATGCGTTATGCGTTATGCGTTATGCGTTATGCGTTATGCGTTATGCGTTATGCGTTATGCGTTATGCGTTATGCGTTATGCGTTATGCGTTATGCGTTATGCGTTATGCGTTATGCGTTATGCGTAATGCGTTATGCGTTATGCGTTATGCGTTATGCGTTATGCGTTATGCGTTATGCGTTATGCGTTATGCGTTATGCGTTATGCGTTATGCGTTATGTGTTATGCGTTATGCGTTATCCGTTATGCGTTATCCGTTATGCGTTATGCGTTAAGCGTTATGCGTTCTGCGTTATGCGTTATGCGTTATGGGTTATGGGTTATGCGTTATGCGTTATGCGTTATGCGTTATGAGCTATGCGTTAAGCGTTATGCGTTATGCATTATGCGTTATGCGTTATGCGTAATGCGTTATGCGTTAAGCGTTATGCGTTATGCGTTATGCGTTATGCGTTATGCGTTATGCGTTATGCGTTATGCGTTATGCGTTATGCGTTATGCGTTATGCGTTATGCGTTATGCGTTATGCGTTATGCGTTATGCGTTATGCGTTATGCGTTATGCGTTATGCGTTATGCGTTATGCGTTATGCGTTATGCGTTATGCGTTATGCGTTATGCGTTATGCATTATGCGTTATGCGTTATGCGTAATGCGTTATGCGTTAAGCGTTATGCGTTATGCGTTATGCGTTATGCGTTATGCGTTATGCGTTAAGCGTTATGCGTTATGCGTTATGCGTTATGCGTTATGCGTTATGCGTTATGCGTTATGCGTTATGCGTTATGCGTTATGCGTTATGCGTTATGCGTTATGCGTTATGCGTTATGCGTTATGCGTTATGCGTTATGCGTTATGCGTTATGCGTTATGCGTTATGCGTTATGCGTTATGCGTTATGCGTTAAGCGTTATGAGTTATGCGTTATGAGCTATGCGTTAAGCGTTATGCGTTATGCGTTATGCGTTATGCGTTATGCGTTATGCGTTATGCGTTATGCGTTATGCGTTATGCGTTATCCGTTATGCGTTATGCGTTATGCGTTATGCGTTATCCGTTATGCGTTATGCGTTATGCGTTATGCATTATGCGTTATGCGTTATGCGTTATGCGTTATGCGTTATGCGTTATGCGTTATGCGTTATGCGTTAAGCGTTATGAGCTATGCGTTAAGCGTTATGCGTTAAGCGTTATGCGTTATGCGTTATGCGTTATGCGTTATGCGTTATGCGTTATGCGTTATGCGTTATGCGTTATGCGTTATGCGTTATGCGTTATCCGTTATGCGTTATGCGTTATGCGTTATGCGTTATCCGTTATGCGTTATGCGTTATGCGTTATGCATTATGCGTTATGCGTTATGCGTTATGCGTTATGCGTTATGCGTTATGCGTTATGCGTTATGCGTTAAGCGTTATGAGTTATGCGTTATGAGCTATGCGTTAAGCGTTATGCGTTATGCGTTATGCGTTATGCGTTATGCGTTATGCGTTATGCGTTATGCGTTATGCGTTATGCGTTATGCGTTATGCGTTATCCGTTATGCGTTATGCGTTATGCGTTATGCGTTATCCGTTATGCGTTATGCGTTATCCGTTATGCGTTATGCGTTATGCGTTATGCGTTATCCGTTATGCGTTATGCGTTATGCGTTATGCGTTATGCGTTATGCGTTATGCGTTATGCGTTATGCGTTATGCGTTATGCGTTATGCGTTATGCGTTATGCGTTATGCGTTATGCGTTATGCGTTATGCGTTATGCGTTATGCGTTATGCGTTATGCGTTATGCGTTATGCGTTATGCGTTATGCGTTATGCGTTATGCGTTATGCGTTATGCGTTATGCGTTATGCGTTATGCGTTATGCGTTATGCGTTATGGGTTATGCGTTATGCGTTATGCATTATGCGTTACCCGTTATGCGTTAGGCGTTATGCGTTAAGCGTTATGCGTTATGCGTTATGCGTTATGCGTTATGCGTTATGCGTTATGCGCGATGCGTTATGCGTTATGCGTTATGCGTTATGCGTTATGCGTTATGCGTTATGCGTTATGCGTTATGCGTTATGCGTTATGCGTTATGCGTTATGCGTTATGCGTTATGCGTTATGCGTTATGCGTTATGCGTTATGCGTTATGCGTTATGCGTTATGCGTTATGCGTTATGCGTTATGCGTTATGCGTTATGCGTTATGCGTTATGCGTTATGCGTTATGCGTTATGCGTTATGCGTAATGCGTTATGCGTTAAGCGTTATGCGTTAAGCGTTATGCGTTATGCGATATGCGTTATGCGTAATTCGTTATGCGTTATGCGTTATGCGTTATGCGTTATGCGTTATGCGTTATGCGTTATGCGTTATGCGTTATGCGTTATGCGTTATGCGTTATGCGTTATGCGTTATGCGTTATGCGTTATGCGTTATGCGTTATGCGTTATGCGTTATGAGCTATGCGTTAAGCGTTATGCGTTATGCATTATGCGTTATGCGTTATGCGTAATGCGTTATGCGTTAAGCGTTATGCGTTATCCGTTATGCGTTATGCGTTATGCGTTATGCGTTATGCGTTATGCGTTATGCGTTATGCGTTATGCGTTATGCGTTATGCGTTATGCGTTATGCGTTATGCGTTATGCGTTATGCGTTATGCGTTATGGGTTATGCGTTATGCGTAATTCGTTATGCGTTATGCGTTATGCGTTATGCGTTATCCGTTATGCGTTATGCGTTATGCGTTATCCGTTATGCGCGATGCGTTATGCGTTATGCGTTATGGGCTATGCGTTAAGCGTTATGCGTTATGCATTATGAGTTACGCGTTATGCGTTAGGCGTTATGCGTTAAGCGTTATGCGTTATGCGTTATGCGTTATGCGTTATGCGTTATGCGTTAAGCGTTATGCGTTATGCGTTATGCGTTATGCGTTATGCGTTATGCGTTATGCGTTATGCGTTATGCGTTATGCGTTATGCGTTATGCGTTATGCGTTATGCGTTATGCGTTATGCGTTATGCGTTATGCGTTATGCGTTATGCGTTATGCGTTATGCGTTATGCGTTATGCGTTATGCGTTATGCGTTATGCGTTATGCGTTATGCGTTATGCATTATGCGTTATGCGTTATGCGTAATGCGTTATGCGTTAAGCGTTATGCGTTATGCGTTATGCGTTATGCGTTATGCGTTATGCGTTATGCGTTAAGCGTTATGCGTTATGCGTTATGCGTTATGCGTTATGCGTTAAGCGTTATGCGTTATGCGTTATGCGTTATGCGTTATGCGTTATGCGTTATGCGTTATGCGTTATGCGTTATGCGTTATGCGTTATGCGTTATGCGTTATGCGTTATGCGTTATGCGTTATGCGTTATGCGTTATGCGTTATGCGTTATGCGTTATGCGTTATGCGTTATGCGTTATGCGTTATGCGTTATGCGTTATGCGTTATGCGTTATGCGTTATGCGTTATGCGTTATGCGTTATGCGTTATGCGTTATGCGTTATGCGTTATGCGTTATGCGTTATGCGTCATGCGTTATGCGTTATGCGTTATGCGTTATGCGTTATGCGTTATGCGTTATGCGTTATGCGTTATGCGTTATGCGTTATGCGTTATGCGTTATGCGTTATGCGTTATGCGTTATGCGTTATGCGTTATGCGTTATGCGTTATGCGTTATGCGTTATGCGTTATGCGTTATGCGTTATGCGTTATGCGTTATGCGTTATGCGTTATGCGTTATGCGTTATGCGTTATGCGTTATGCGTTATGCGTTATGCGTTATGCGTTATGCGTTCTGCGTAATGCGTTATGCGTTATGCGTTATGCGTTATGCGTTATGCGTTATGGGTTATGCGTTATGCGTTATTCGTTATGCGTTATGCGTTATGCGTTATGCGTTATCCGTTATGCGTTATGCGTTATGCGTTATGCGTTATGCGTTATCCGTTATGCGTTATGCGCGATGCGTTATGCGTTATGCGTTATGGGCTATGCGTTAAGCGTTATGCGTTATGCATTATGCGTTACGCGTTATGCGTTAGGCGTTATGCGTTAAGCGTTATGCAATATGCGTTATGCGTTATGGGTTATGCGTTATGCGTTATTCGTTATGCGTTATGCGTTATGCGTTATGCGTTATCCGTTATGCGTTATGCGTTATGCGTTATGCGTTATCCGTTATGCGTTATGCGCGATGCGTTATGCGTTATGCGTTATGGGCTATGCGTTAAGCGTTATGCGTTATGCATTATGCGTTACGCGTTATGCGTCATGCGTTATGCGTCATGCGTTATGCGTTATGCGTTATGCGTTATGCGTTATGCGCGATGCGTTATGCGTTATGCGTTATGGGCTATGCGTTAAGCGTTATGCGTTATGCGTTATGCGTTATGCGTTAAGCGTTATGCAATATGCGTTATGCGTTATGGGTTATGCGTTATGCGTTATTCGTTATGCGTTATGCGTTATGCGTTATGCGTTATCCGTTATGCGTTATGCGTTATGCGTTATGCGTTATGCGTTATCCGTTATGCGTTATGCGCGATGCGTTATGCGTTATGCGTTATTGGCTATGCGTTAAGCGTTATGCGTTATGCATTA
>NW_027469547.1:0-104884 GCF_051020765.1 Lasioglossum baleicum
TTTCGCATACTTGAATGCAAATGCACTGATATAGCACGCGAAACAGCGATTCCGCACAGAAATACACTTCTGAAACGAAGAATCGTCGAATCTGACATAAGCTCGAATAAATCGTGATCGTGATTGCCGGGTCGGAGTTTCGATTCCAATTTCTCATACTTGCATGCAAATGCACTGATCTAGCGCGCGAAACAGCGATTCCGCACAGAAATACACTTCTCAAACGAAGAATCGTCGAATCTGACATAAGCTCGAATAAATCGTGATCGTGCTTGCCGAATCGGAGATTCCGTGCCAATTTCGCATATTTGCATACAAATGCACTGATCTAGCACGCTAAACAGAGATTCCGTACAGAAATTCATTTGTGAAACGAATAATCGTCGAATCTGACATAAGCTCGAATAAATCGTAGTCGTGCTTGCCGAATCGGAGTTTCCGTGCCAATTTCGCATACTTGCATGCAAATGCACTGATATAGCACGCGAAACAGCGATTCCGCACAGAAATACACTTCTGAAACGAAGAATCGTCGAATCTGACATAAACTCGAATAAATCGTGATCGTGATTGCCGGGTCGGAGTTTCTATTCCAATTTCTCATACTTGCATGCAAATGCACTGATCTAGCGCGCGAAACAGCGATTCCGCACAGAAATACACTTCTCAAACGAAGAATCGTCGAATCTGACATAAGGACGAATAAATCGTGGTCGTGCTTGCCGAATCGGAGTTTCCGTACCAATTTCGCATATTTGCATACAAATGCACTGATCTAGCTCGCGAAACAGCGATTCCGCACAGAAATACACTTCTGAAACGAAGAATCGTCGAATCTGACATAAGCTCGAATAAATCGTGATCGTGCTTGCCGGGTCGGAGTTTCTACTCCAATTTGGCACACTTGTATGCAAATGCACTGATCTAGCACGCAAAACAGCGATTCCGCACAGAAATTCATTTGTGAAACGAATAATCGTCGAATCTGACATAAGCTCGAATAAATCATGATCGTGCTTGCCAAATCGGAGTTTTCGTGCCAATTTCGCATATTTGCATGCAAATGCACTGAACTAGCGCGCGAAACAGCGATTCTGCACAGAAATACACTTCTGAAACGAAGAATCGTCGAAACTGACATAGGCTCGAATAAATTGTGATCGTGCTTGCCGGGTCGGAGTTTCTATTCCAATTTCGCATACTTGCATGCAAATGCACTGATATAGCACGCGAAACTGCGATTCCGCACAGAAATACACTTCTGAAACGAAGAATCGTCGAATCTGACATAAGCTCGAATGAATCGTGGTCGTGCTTGCCGAATCGGAGTTTCCGTGCCAATTTCGCATACTTGAATGCAAATGCACTGATATAGCACGCGAAACAGCGATTCCGCACAGAAATACACTTCTGAAACGAAGAATCGTCGAATCTAACATAAGCTCGAATAAATCGTGATCGTGATTGCCGGGTCGGAGTTTCGATTCCAATTTCTCATACTTGCATGCAAATGCACTGATCTAGCGCGCGAAACAGCGATTCCGCACAGAAATACACTTCTCAAACGAAGAATCGTCGAATCTGACATAAGCTCGAATAAATCGTGATCGTGCTTGCCGAATCGGAGATTCCGTGCCAATTTCGCATATTTGCATACAAATGCACTGATCTAGCACGCTAAACAGAGATTCCGTACAGAAATACACTTCTCAAACGAAGAATCGTCGAAACTGACATAGGTTCGAATAAATTGTGATCGTACTTGCCGGGTCGGAGTTTCTATTCCAATTTCGCATACTTGCATGCAAATGCACTGATCTAGGGCGCGAAACAGCGATTCCGCACAGTAATACACTTCTGAAACGAAGAATCGTCGAATCTGACATAGGCTCGAATAAATTGTGATCGTGCTTGCCGGGTCGGAGTTTCTATTCCAATTTCGCAAACTTGCATGCAAATGCACTGATATAGCACGCGAAATAGCGATTCCGCACAGAAATACACTTCTGAAACGAAGAATCGTCGAGTCTGACATAAGCTCGAATGAATCGTGGTCGTGCTTGCCGAATCGGAGTTTCCGTGCCAATTTCGCATACTTGAATGCAAATGCACTGATATAGCACGCGAAACAGCGATTCCGCACAGAAATACACTTCTGAAACGAAGAATCGTCGAATCTGACATAAGCTCGAATAAATCGTGATCGTAATTGCCGGGTCGGAGTTTCGATTCCAATTTCTCATACTTGCATGCAAATGCACTGATCTAGCGCGCGAAACAGCGATTCCGCACAGAAATACACTTCTCAAACGAAGAATCGTCGAATCTGACATAAGCTCGAATAAATCGTGATCGTGCTTGCCGAATCCGAGATTCCGTGCCAATTTCGCATATTTGCATACAAATGCACTGATCTAGCACGCTAAACAGAGATTCCGTACAGAAATTCATTTGTGAAACGAATAATCGTCGAATCTGACATAGGCTCGAATAAATTGTGATCGTGCTTGCCGGGTCGGAGTTTCAATTCCAATTTCGCATGCATGCAAATGCACTGATATAGGACGCGTAACAGCGATTCCGCACAGAAATACACTTCTGAAACGAAGAATCGTCGAATCTGACATAAGCTCGAATAAATCGTGGTCGTGCTTGCCGAATCGGAGTTTCCGTGCCAATTTCGCATACTTGCATGCAAATGCACTGATCTAGCGCGCGAAACAGCGATTCCGCACAGAAATACACTCCTCAAACGAAGAATCGTCGAAACTGACATAGGCTCGAATAAATTGTGATCGTACTTGGCGGGTCGGAGTTTCTATTCCAATTTCTCATACTTGCATGCAAATGCACTGATCTAGCGCGCGAAACAGCGATTCCGCACAGTAATACACTTCTCAAACGAAGAATCGTCGAAACTGACATAGGTTCGAATAAATTGTGATCGTACTTGCCGGGTCGGAGTTTCCGTACCAAATTCGCATACTTGCATGCAAATGCACTGATATAGCACGCGAAACAGCGATTCCGCACAGAAATACACTTCTCAAACGAAGAATCGTCGAATCTGACATAAGCTCGAATAAATCGTGGTCGTGCTTGCCGAATCGGAGTTTCCGTCCCAATTTCTCATACTTGCATGCAAATGCACTGATCTAGAGCGCGAAACAGCGGTTCCGCACAGTAATACACTTCTCAAACGAAGAATCGTCGAAACTGACATAGGCTCGAATAAATTGTGATCGTACTTGCCGGGTCGGAGTTTCTATTCCAATTTCGCATACTTGCATGCAAATGCACTGATATAGCACGCGAAACAGCGATTCCGCACAGAAATACACTTCTGAAACGAAGAATCGTCGAATCTGACATAAGCTCGAATAAATCGTGGTCGTGCTTGCCGAATCGGAGTTTCCGTGCCAATTTCGCATACTTGCATGCAAATGCACTGATATAGCACGCGAAACAGCGATTCCGCACAGAAATACACTTCTCAAACGAAGAATCGTCGAATCTGACATAAGCTCGAATAAATCGTGGTCGTGCTTGCCGAATCGGAGTTTCCGTGCCAATTTCTCATACCTGCATGCAAATGCACTGATCTAGCGCGCGAAACAGCGATTCCGCACAGTAATACACTTCTCAAACGAAGAATCGTCGAAACTGACATAGGCTCGAATAAATTGTGATCGTACTTGCCGGGTCGGAGTTTCTATTCCAATTTCGCATACTTGCATGCAAATGCACTGATATAGCACGCGAAACAGCGATTCCGCACAGAAATACACTTCTGAAACGAAGAATCGTCGAATCTGACATAAGCTCGAATAAATCGTAGTCGTGCTTGCCGAATCGGAGTTTCCGTGCCAATTTCGCATACTTGCATGCAAATGCACTGATATAGCACGCGAAACAGCGATTCCGCACAGAAATACACTTCTGAAACGAAGAATCGTCGAATCTGACATAAACTCGAATAAATCGTGATCGTGATTGCCGGGTCGGAGTTTCTATTCCAATTTCTCATACTTGCATGCAAATGCACTGATCTAGCGCGCGAAACAGCGATTCCGCACAGAAATACACTTCTCAAACGAAGAATCGTCGAATCTGACATAAGGACGAATAAATCGTGGTCGTGCTTGCCGAATCGGAGTTTCCGTACCAATTTCGCATATTTGCATACAAATGCACTGATCTAGCTCGCGAAACAGCGATTCCGCACAGAAATACACTTCTGAAACGAAGAATCGTCGAATCTGACATAAGCTCGAATAAATCGTGATCGTGCTTGCCGGGTCGGAGTTTCTACTCCAATTTGGCACACTTGTATGCAAATGCACTGATCTAGCACGCAAAACAGCGATTCCGCACAGAAATTCATTTGTGAAACGAATAATCGTCGAATCTGACATAAGCTCGAATAAATCATGATCGTGCTTGCCAAATCGGAGTTTTCGTGCCAATTTCGCATATTTGCATGCAAATGCACTGAACTAGCGCGCGAAACAGCGATTCTGCACAGAAATACACTTCTGAAACGAAGAATCGTCGAAACTGACATAGGCTCGAATAAATTGTGATCGTGCTTGCCGGGTCGGAGTTTCTATTCCAATTTCGCATACTTGCATGCAAATGCACTGATATAGCACGCGAAACTGCGATTCCGCACAGAAATACACTTCTGAAACGAAGAATCGTCGAATCTGACATAAGCTCGAATGAATCGTGGTCGTGCTTGCCGAATCGGAGTTTCCGTGCCAATTTCGCATACTTGAATGCAAATGCACTGATATAGCACGCGAAACAGCGATTCCGCACAGAAATACACTTCTGAAACGAAGAATCGTCGAATCTAACATAAGCTCGAATAAATCGTGATCGTGATTGCCGGGTCGGAGTTTCGATTCCAATTTCTCATACTTGCATGCAAATGCACTGATCTAGCGCGCGAAACAGCGATTCCGCACAGAAATACACTTCTCAAACGAAGAATCGTCGAATCTGACATAAGCTCGAATAAATCGTGATCGTGCTTGCCGAATCGGAGATTCCGTGCCAATTTCGCATATTTGCATACAAATGCACTGATCTAGCACGCTAAACAGAGATTCCGTACAGAAATACACTTCTCAAACGAAGAATCGTCGAAACTGACATAGGTTCGAATAAATTGTGATCGTACTTGCCGGGTCGGAGTTTCTATTCCAATTTCGCATACTTGCATGCAAATGCACTGATCTAGGGCGCGAAACAGCGATTCCGCACAGTAATACACTTCTGAAACGAAGAATCGTCGAATCTGACATAGGCTCGAATAAATTGTGATCGTGCTTGCCGGGTCGGAGTTTCTATTCCAATTTCGCAAACTTGCATGCAAATGCACTGATATAGCACGCGAAATAGCGATTCCGCACAGAAATACACTTCTGAAACGAAGAATCGTCGAGTCTGACATAAGCTCGAATGAATCGTGGTCGTGCTTGCCGAATCGGAGTTTCCGTGCCAATTTCGCATACTTGAATGCAAATGCACTGATATAGCACGCGAAACAGCGATTCCGCACAGAAATACACTTCTGAAACGAAGAATCGTCGAATCTGACATAAGCTCGAATAAATCGTGATCGTAATTGCCGGGTCGGAGTTTCGATTCCAATTTCTCATACTTGCATGCAAATGCACTGATCTAGCGCGCGAAACAGCGATTCCGCACAGAAATACACTTCTCAAACGAAGAATCGTCGAATCTGACATAAGCTCGAATAAATCGTGATCGTGCTTGCCGAATCCGAGATTCCGTGCCAATTTCGCATATTTGCATACAAATGCACTGATCTAGCACGCTAAACAGAGATTCCGTACAGAAATTCATTTGTGAAACGAATAATCGTCGAATCTGACATAGGCTCGAATAAATTGTGATCGTGCTTGCCGGGTCGGAGTTTCAATTCCAATTTCGCATGCATGCAAATGCACTGATATAGGACGCGTAACAGCGATTCCGCACAGAAATACACTTCTGAAACGAAGAATCGTCGAATCTGACATAAGCTCGAATAAATCGTGGTCGTGCTTGCCGAATCGGAGTTTCCGTGCCAATTTCGCATACTTGCATGCAAATGCACTGATCTAGCGCGCGAAACAGCGATTCCGCACAGAAATACACTCCTCAAACGAAGAATCGTCGAAACTGACATAGGCTCGAATAAATTGTGATCGTACTTGGCGGGTCGGAGTTTCTATTCCAATTTCTCATACTTGCATGCAAATGCACTGATCTAGCGCGCGAAACAGCGATTCCGCACAGTAATACACTTCTCAAACGAAGAATCGTCGAAACTGACATAGGTTCGAATAAATTGTGATCGTACTTGCCGGGTCGGAGTTTCCGTGCCAAATTCGCATACTTGCATGCAAATGCACTGATATAGCACGCGAAACAGCGATTCCGCACAGAAATACACTTCTCAAACGAAGAATCGTCGAATCTGACATAAGCTCGAATAAATCGTGGTCGTGCTTGCCGAATCGGAGTTTCCGTCCCAATTTCTCATACTTGCATGCAAATGCACTGATCTAGAGCGCGAAACAGCGGTTCCGCACAGTAATACACTTCTCAAACGAAGAATCGTCGAAACTGACATAGGCTCGAATAAATTGTGATCGTACTTGCCGGGTCGGAGTTTCTATTCCAATTTCGCATACTTGCATGCAAATGCACTGATATAGCACGCGAAACAGCGATTCCGCACAGAAATACACTTCTGAAACGAAGAATCGTCGAATCTGACATAAGCTCGAATAAATCGTGGTCGTGCTTGCCGAATCGGAGTTTCCGTGCCAATTTCGCATACTTGCATGCAAATGCACTGATATAGCACGCGAAACAGCGATTCCGCACAGAAATACACTTCTCAAACGAAGAATCGTCGAATCTGACATAAGCTCGAATAAATCGTGGTCGTGCTTGCCGAATCGGAGTTTCCGTGCCAATTTCTCATACCTGCATGCAAATGCACTGATCTAGCGCGCGAAACAGCGATTCCGCACAGTAATACACTTCTCAAACGAAGAATCGTCGAAACTGACATAGGCTCGAATAAATTGTGATCGTACTTGCCGGGTCGGAGTTTCTATTCCAATTTCGCATACTTGCATGCAAATGCACTGATATAGCACGCGAAACAGCGATTCCGCACAGAAATACACTTCTGAAACGAAGAATCGTCGAATCTGACATAAGCTCGAATAAATCGTGGTCGTGCTTGCCGAATCGGAGTTTCCGTGCCAATTTCGCATACTTGCATGCAAATGCACTGATATAGCACGCGAAACAGCGATTCCGCACAGAAATACACTTCACAAACGAAGAATCGTCGAAACTGACATAGGCTCGAATAAATTGTGATCGTACTTGGCGGGTCGGAGTTTCTATTCCAATTTCTCATACTAGCATGCAAATGCACTGATCTAGCGCGCGAAACAGCGATTCCGCACAGTAATACACTTCTCAAACGAAGAATCGTCGAAACTGACATAGGCTCGAATAAATTGTGATCGTACTTGCCGGGTCGGAGTTTCTATTCCAATTTCGCATACTTGCATGCAGATGCACTGATATAGCACGCGAAACAGTGATTCCGCACAGAAATACACTTCTGAAACGAAGAATCGTCGAATCTGACATAAGCTCGAATAAATCGTGATCGTGATTGCCGGGTCGGAGTTTCGATTCCAATTTCTCATACTTGCATGCAAATGCACTGATCTAGCGCGCGAAACAGCGATTCGCACAGAAATACACTTCTCAAACGAAGAATCGTCGAATCTGACATAAGCTCGAATAAATCGTGATCGTGCTTGCCGAATCGGAGATTCCGTGCCAATTTCGCATATTTGCATACAAATGCACTGATCTAGCACGCTAAACAGCGATTCCGTACAGAAATTCATTAGTGAAACGAATAATCGTCGAATCTGACATAGGCTCGAATAAATTGTGATCGTGCTTGCCGGGTCGGAGATTCAATTCCAATTTCGCATGCATGCAAATGCACTGATATAGGGACGCGTAATAGCGATTCCGCACAGAAATACACTTCTGAAACGAAGAATCGTCGAATCTGACATAAACTCGAATAAATCGTGATCGTGATTGCCGGGTCGGAGTTTCTATTCCAATTTCTCATACTTGCATGCAAATGCACTGATCTAGCGCGCGAAATAGCGATTCCGCACAGAAATACACTTCTGAAACGAAGAATCGTCGAATCTGACATAAGCTCGAATAAATCGTGGTCGTGCTTGCCGAATCGGAGTTTCCGTGCCAATTTCGCATATTTGCATACAAATGCACTGATCTAGCACGCGTAACAGCGATTCCGTACAGAAATTCATTTGTGAAACGAATAATCGTCGAATCTGACATAGGCTCGAATAAATTGTGATCGTGCTTGCGCGGTCGGAGTTTCAATTCCAATTTCGCATGCATGCAAATGCACTGATATAGCACGCGAAACAGCGATTCCGCACAGAAATACACTTCTGAAACGAAGAATCGTCGAATCTGACATAAGCTCGAATAAATCGTGGTCGTGCTTGCCGAATCGGAGTTTCCGTGCCAATTTCGCATACTTGCATGCAAATGCACTGATATAGCACGCGAAACAGCGATTCCGCACAGAAATACACTTCTCAAACGAAGAATCGTCGAATCTGACATAAGCTCGAATAAATCGTGGTCGTGCTTGCCGAATCGGAGTTTCCGTGCCAATTTCTCATACCTGCATGCAAATGCACTGATCTAGCGCGCGAAACAGCGATTCCGCACAGTAATACACTTCTCAAACGAAGAATCGTCGAAACTGACATAGGCTCGAATAAATTGTGATCGTACTTGCCGGGTCGGAGTTTCTATTCCAATTTCGCATACTTGCATGCAAATGCACTGATATAGCACGCGAAACAGCGATTCCGCACAGAAATACACTTCTGAAACGAAGAATCGTCGAATCTGACATAAGCTCGAATAAATCGTGGTCGTGCTTGCCGAATCGGAGTTTCCGTGCCAATTTCGCATACTTGCATGCAAATGCACTGATATAGCACGCGAAACAGCGATTCCGCACAGAAATACACTTCACAAACGAAGAATCGTCGAAACTGACATAGGTTCGAATAAATTGTGATCGTACTTGCCGGGTCGGAGTTTCTATTCCAATTTCGCATACTTGCATGCAAATGCACTGATCTAGGGCGCGAAACAGCGATTCCGCACAGTAATACACTTCTGAAACGAAGAATCGTCGAATCTGACATAAGCTCGAATAAATCGTGGTCGTGCTTGCCGAATCGGAGTTTCCGTGCCAATTTCTCATACTTGCATGCAAATGCACTGATATAGCACGCGAAACAGCGATTCCGCACAGAAATACACTTCACAAACGAAGAATCGTCGAAACTGACATAGGCTCGAATAAATTGTGATCGTACTTGGCGGGTCGGAGTTTCTATTCCAATTTCTCATACTAGCATGCAAATGCACTGATCTAGCGCGCGAAACAGCGATTCCGCACAGTAATACACTTCTCAAACGAAGAATCGTCGAAACTGACATAGGCTCGAATAAATTGTGATCGTACTTGCCGGGTCGGAGTTTCTATTCCAATTTCGCATACTTGCATGCAAATGCACTGATATAGCACGCGAAACAGCGATTCCGCACAGAAATACACTTCTGAAACGAAGAATCGTCGAATCTGACATAAGTTCGAATAAATCGTGGTCGTGCTTGCCGAATCGGAGTTTCCGTGCCAATTTCGCATACTTGCATGCAAATGCACTGATCTAGCGCGCGAAACAGCGATTCCGCACAGAAATACACTTCTCAAACGAAGAATCGTCGAAACTGACATAGGCTCGAATAAATTGTGATCGTACTTGGCGGGTCGGAGTTTCTATTCCAATTTCTCATACTTGCATGCAAATGCACTGATCTAGCGCGCGAAACAGCGATTCCGCACAGTAATACACTTCTCAAACGAAGAATCGTCGAAACTGACATAGGTTCGAATAAATTGTGATCGTACTTGCCGGGTCGGAGTTTCTATTCCAATTTCGCATACTTGCATGCAAATGCACTGATCTAGGGCGCGAAACAGCGATTCCGCACAGTAATACACTTCTGAAACGAAGAATCGTCGAATCTGACATAGGCTCGAATAAATTGTGATCGTGCTTGCCGGGTCGGAGTTTCTATTCCAATTTCGCAAACTTGCATGCAAATGCACTGATATAGCACGCGAAATAGCGATTCCGCACAGAAATACACTTCTGAAACGAAGAATCGTCGAATCTGACATAAGCTCGAATGAATCGTGGTCGTGCTTGCCGAATCGGAGTTTCCGTGCCAATTTCGCATACTTGAATGCAAATGCACTGATATAGCACGCGAAACAGCGATTCCGCACAGAAATACACTTCTGAAACGAAGAATCGTCGAATCTGACATAAGCTCGAATAAATCGTGATCGTGATTGCCGGGTCGGAGTTTCGATTCCAATTTCTCATACTTGCATGCAAATGCACTGATCTAGCGCGCGAAACAGCGATTCAGCACAGAAATACACTTCTCAAACGAAGAATCGTCGAATCTGACATAAGCTCGAATAAATCGTGATCGTGCTTGCCGAATCGGAGATTCCGTGCCAATTTCGCATATTTGCATACAAATGCACTGATCTAGCACGCTAAACAGAGATTCCGTACAGAAATTCATTTGTGAAACGAATAATCGTCGAATCTGACATAAGCTCGAATAAATCGTAGTCGTGCTTGCCGAATCGGAGTTTCCGTGCCAATTTCGCATACTTGCATGCAAATGCACTGATATAGCACGCGAAACAGCGATTCCGCACAGAAATACACTTCTGAAACGAAGAATCGTCGAATCTGACATAAACTCGAATAAATCGTGATCGTGATTGCCGGGTCGGAGTTTCTATTCCAATTTCTCATACTTGCATGCAAATGCACTGATCTAGCGCGCGAAACAGCGATTCCGCACAGAAATACACTTCTCAAACGAAGAATCGTCGAATCTGACATAAGGACGAATAAATCGTGGTCGTGCTTGCCGAATCGGAGTTTCCGTACCAATTTCGCATATTTGCATACAAATGCACTGATCTAGCTCGCGAAACAGCGATTCCGCACAGAAATACACTTCTGAAACGAAGAATCGTCGAATCTGACATAACCTCGAATAAATCGTGATCGTGCTTGCCGGGTCGGAGTTTCTATTCCAATTTGGCACACTTGTATGCAAATGCACTGATCTAGCACGCAAAACAGCGATTCCGCACAGAAATTCATTTGTGAAACGAATAATCGTCGAATCTGACATAAGCTCGAATAAATCATGATCGTGCTTGCCAAATCGGAGTTTTCGTGCCAATTTCGCATATTTGCATGCAAATGCACTGAACTAGCGCGCGAAACAGCGATTCTGCACAGAAATACACTTCTGAAACGAAGAATCGTCGGAACTGACATAGGCTCGAATAAATTGTGATCGTGCTTGCCGGGTCGGAGTTTCTATTCCAATTTCGCATACTTGCATGCAAATGCACTGATATAGCACGCGAAACTGCGATTCCGCACAGAAATACACTTCTGAAACGAAGAATCGTCGAATCTGACATAAGCTCGAATGAATCGTGGTCGTGCTTGCCGAATCGGAGTTTCCGTGCCAATTTCGCATACTTGAATGCAAATGCACTGATATAGCACGCGAAACAGCGATTCCGCACAGAAATACACTTCTGAAACGAAGAATCGTCGAATCTGACATAAGCTCGAATAAATCGTGATCGTGATTGCCGGGTCGGAGTTTCGATTCCAATTTCTCATACTTGCATGCAAATGCACTGATCTAGCGCGCGAAACAGCGATTCCGCACAGAAATACACTTCTCAAACGAAGAATCGTCGAATCTGACATAAGCTCGAATAAATCGTGATCGTGCTTGCCGAATCGGAGATTCCGTGCCAATTTCGCATATTTGCATACAAATGCACTGATCTAGCACGCTAAACAGAGATTCCGTACAGAAATACACTTCTGAAACGAAGAATCGTCGAATCTGACATAAGCTCGAATAAATCGTGGTCGTGCTTGCCGAATCGGAGTTTCCGTGCCAATTTCGCATACTTGCATGCAAATGCACTGATCTAGCGCGCGAAACAGCGATTCCGCACAGAAATACACTTCTCAAACGAAGAATCGTCGAAACTGACATAGGCTCGAATAAATTGTGATCGTACTTGGCGGGTCGGAGTTTCTATTCCAATTTCTCATACTTGCATGCAAATGCACTGATCTAGCGCGCGAAACAGCGATTCCCCACAGTAATACACTTCTCAAACGAAGAATCGTCGAAACTGACATAGGTTCGAATAAATTGTGATCGTACTTGCCGGGTCGGAGTTTCTATTCCAATTTCGCATACTTGCATGCAAATGCACTGATCTAGCGCGCGAAACAGCGATTCAGCACAGAAATACACTTCTCAAACGAAGAATCGTCGAATCTGACATAAGCTCGAATAAATCGTGATCGTGCTTGCCGAATCGGAGATTCCGTGCCAATTTCGCATATTTGCATACAAATGCACTGATCTAGCACGCTAAACAGAGATTCCGTACAGAAATTCATTTGTGAAACGAATAATCGTCGAATCTGACATAAGCTCGAATAAATCGTAGTCGTGCTTGCCGAATCGGAGTTTCCGTGCCAATTTCGCATACTTGCATGCAAATGCACTGATATAGCACGCGAAACAGCGATTCCGCACAGAAATACACTTCTGAAACGAAGAATCGTCGAATCTGACATAAACTCGAATAAATCGTGATCGTGATTGCCGGGTCGGAGTTTCTATTCCAATTTCTCATACTTGCATGCAAATGCACTGATCTAGCGCGCGAAACAGCGATTCCGCACAGAAATACACTTCTCAAACGAAGAATCGTCGAATCTGACATAAGGACGAATAAATCGTTGTCGTGCTTGCCGAATCGGAGTTTCCGTACCAATTTCGCATATTTGCATACAAATGCACTGATCTAGCACGCGTAACAGCGATTCCGTACAGAAATTCATTTGTGAAACGAATAATCGTCGAATCTGACATAGGCTCGAATAAATTGTGATCGTGCTTGCCGGGTCGGAGTTTCAATTCCAATTTCGCATGCATGCAAATGCACTGATATAGCACGCGAAACAGCGATTCCGCACTGAAATACACTTCTGAAACGAAGAATCGTCGAATCTGACAATAAGGACGAATAAATCGTGGTCGTGATTGCCGGGTCGGAGTTTCTATTCCAATTTCTCATACTTGCATGCAAATGCACTGATCTAGCGCGCGAAACAGCGATTCGGCACAGAAATTCACTTCTCAAACGAAGAATCGTCGAATCTGACATAAGGACAAATAAATCGTGGTCGTGCTTGCCGAATCGGAGTTTCCGTACCAATTTCGCATATTTGCATACAAATGCACTGATCTAGCACGCTAAACAGCGATTCCGTACAGAAATTCATTTGTGAAACGAAGAATCGTCGAATCTGACATAAGCTCGAATAAATCGTGATCGTGATTGCCGGGTCGGAGTTTCGATTCCAATTTCTCATACTTGCATGCAAATGCACTGATCTAGCGCGCGAAACAGCGATTCCGCACAGAAATACACTTCTCAAACGAAGAATCGTCGAATCTGACATAAGCTCGAATAAATCGTGATCGTGCTTGCCGAATCGGAGATTCCGTGCCAATTTCGCATATTTGCATACAAATGCACTGATCTAGCACGCTAAACAGAGATTCCGTACAGAAATTCATTTGTGAAACGAATAATCGTCGAATCTGACATAGGCTCGAATAAATTGTGATCGTGCTTGCCGGGTCGGAGTTTCAATTCCAATTTCGCATGCATGCAAATGCACTGATATAGGACGCGTAACAGCGATTCCGCACAGAAATACACTTCTGAAACGAAGAATCGTCCGAATCTGACATAAACTCGAATAAATCGTGATCGTGATTGCCGGGTCGGAGTTTCTATTCCAATTTCTCATACTTGCATGCAAATGCACTGATCTAGCGCGCGAAACAGCGATTCCGCACAGAAATACACTTCTCAAACGAAGAATCGTCGAATCTGACATAAGGACGAATAAATCGTGGTCGTGCTTGCCGAATCGGAGTTTCCGTACCAATTTCGCATATTTGCATACAAATGCACTGATCTAGCTCCCGAAACAGCGATTCCGCACAGAAATACACTTCTGAAACGAAGAATCGTCAAATCTGACATAAGCTTGAATAAATCGTGATCGTGCTTGCCGGGTCGGAGTTTCTATTCCAATTTGGCACACTTGTATGCAAATGCACTGATCTAGCACGCAAAACAGCGATTCCGCACAGAAATTCATTTGTGAAACGAATAATCGTCGAATCTGACATAAGCTCGAATAAATCATGATCGTGCTTGCCAAATCGGAGTTTTCGTGCCAATTTCGCATATTTGCATGCAAATGCACCTGAACTAGCGCGCGAAACAGCGATTCTGCACAGAAATACACTTCTGAAACGAAGAATCGTCGAAACTGACATAGGCTCGAATAAATTGTGATCGTGCTTGCCGGGTCGGAGTTTCTATTCCAATTTCGCATACTTGCATGCAAATGCACTGATACAGCACGCGAAACAGCGATTCCGCACAGAAATACACTTCTGAAACGAAGAATCGTCGAATCTGACATAAGCTCGAATAAATCGTGGTCGTGCTTGCCGAATCGGAGTTTCCGTGCCAATTTCGCATATTTGCATACAAATGCACTGATCTAGCACGCGTAACAGCGATTCCGTACAGAAATTCATTTGTGAAACGAATAATCGTCGAATCTGACATAGGCTCGAATAATTGTGATCGTGCTTGCCGGGTCGGAGTTTCAATTCCAATTTCGCATGCATGCAAATGCACTGATATAGCACGCGAAACAGCGATTCCGCACTGAAATACACTTCTGAAACGAAGAATCGTCGAATCTGACATAAGCTCGAATAAATCGTGATCGTGATTGCCGGGTCGGAGTTTCTATTCCAATTTCTCATACTTGCATGCAAATGCACTGATCTAGCGCGCGAAACAGCGATTCCGCACTGAAATACACTTCTCAAACGAAGAATCGTCGAATCTGACATAAGCTCGAATAAATCGTGGTCGTGCTTGCCGAATCGGAGTTTCCGTACCAATTTCGCATATTTGCATACAAATGCACTGATCTAGCACGTTTAAACAGCGATTCCGTACAGAAATTCATTTGTGAAACGAAGAATCGTCGAATCTGACATAAGCTCGAATAAATCGTGATCGTGATTGCCGGGTCGGAGTTTCGATTCCAATTTCTCATACTTGCATGCAAATGCACTGATCTAGCGCGCGAAACAGCGATTCCGCACAGAAATACACTTCTCAAACGAAGAATCGTCGAATCTGACATAAGCTCGAATAAATCGTGATCGTGCTTGCCGAATCGGAGATTCCGTGCCAATTTCGCATATTTGCATACAAATGCACTGATCTAGCACGCTAAACAGAGATTCCGTACAGAAATTCATTTGTGAAACGAATAATCGTCGAATCTGACATAGGCTCGAATAAATTGTGATCGTGCTTGCCGGGTCGGAGTTTCAATTCCAATTTCGCATGCATGCAAATGCACTGATATAGGACGCGTAACAGCGATTCCGCACAGAAATACACTTCTGAAACGAAGAATCGTCGAATCTGACATAAACTCGAATAAATCGTGATCGTGATTGCCGGGTCGGAGTTTCTATTCCAATTTCTCATACTTGCATGCAAATGCACTGATCTAGCGCGCGAAACAGCGATTCCGCACAGAAATACACTTCTCAAACGAAGAATCGTCGAATCTGACATAAGGACGAATAAATCGTGGTCGTGCTTGCCGAATCGGAGTTTCCGTACCAATTTCGCATATTTGCATACAAATGCACTGATCTAGCTCGCGAAACAGCGATTCCGCACAGAAATACACTTCTGAAACGAAGAATCGTCAAATCTGACATAAGCTCGAATAAATCGTGATCGTGCTTGCCGGGTCGGAGTTTCTATTCCAATTTGGCACACTTGTATGCAAATGCACTGATCTAGCACGCAAAACAGCGATTCCGCACAGAAATTCATTTGTGAAACGAATAATCGTCGAATCTGACATAAGCTCGAATAAATCATGATCGTGCTTGCCAAATCGGAGTTTTCGTGCCAATTTCACATATTTGCATGCAAATGCACTGAACTAGCGCGCGAAACAGCGATTCTGCACAGAAATACACTTCTGAAACGAAGAATCGTCGAAACTGACATAGGCTCGAATAAATTGTGATCGTGCTTGCCGGGTCGGAGTTTCTATTCCAATTTCGCATACTTGCATGCAAATGCACTGATATAGCACGCGAAACAGCGATTCCGCACAGAAATACACTTCTGAAACGAAGAATCGTCGAATCTGACATAAGCTCGAATAAATCGTGATCGTGCTTGCCGAATCGGAGTTTCCGTGCCAATTTCGCATATTTGCATACAAATGCACTGATCTAGCACGCTAAACAGCGATTCCGTACAGAAATTCATTTGTGAAACGAATAATCGTCGAATCTGACATAGGCTCGAATAAATTGTGATCGTGCTTGCCGGGTCGGAGTTTCAATTCCAATTTCGCATGCATGCAAATGCACTGATATAGGACGCGTAACAGCGATTCCGCACAGAAATACACTTCTGAAACGAAGAATCGTCCGAATCTGACATAAACTCGAATAAATCGTGATCGTGATTGCCGGGTCGGAGTTTCTATTCCAATTTCTCATACTTGCATGCAAATGCACTGATCTAGCGCGCGAAATAGCGATTCCGCACAGAAATACACTTCTGAAACGAAGAATCGTCGAATCTGACATAAGCTCGAATAAATCGTGGTCGTGCTTGCCAAATCGGAGTTTCCGTGCCAATTTCGCATATTTGCATACAAATGCACTGATCTAGCACGCGTAACAGCGATTCCGTACAGAAATTCATTTGTGAAACGAATAATCGTCGAATCTGACATAGGCTCGAATAAATTGTGATCATGCTTGCCGGGTCGGAGTTTCAATTCCAATTTCGCATGCATGCAAATGCACTGATATAGCACGCGAAACAGCGATTCCGCACAGAAATACACTTCTGAAACGAAGAATCGTCGAATCTGACATAAGCTCGAATAAATCGTGATCGTGATTGCCGGGTCGGAGTTTCTATTCCAATTTCGCAAACTTGCATGCAAATGCACTGATATAGCACGCGAAACAGCGATTCCGCACAGAAATACACTTCTGAAACGAAGAATCGTCGAATCTGACATAAGCTTGAATGAATCGTGGTCGTGCTTGCCGAATCGGAGTTTCCGTGCCAATTTCGCATACTTGAATGCAAATGCACTGATATAGCACGCGAAACAGCGATTCCGCACAGAAATACACTTCTGAAACGAAGAATCGTCGAATCTGACATAAGCTCGAATAAATCGTGATCGTGCTTGCCGGGTCGGAGTTTCTATTCCAATTTGGCACACTTGTATGCAAATGCACTGATCTAGCACGCAAAACAGCGATTCCGCACAGAAATACACTTCTGAAACGAAGAATCGTCGAAACTGACATAGGCTCGAATAAATTGTGATCGTGCTTGCCGGGTCGGAGTTTCTATTCCAATTTCGCATACTTGCATGCAAATGCACTGATATAGCACGCGAAACAGCGATTCCGCACAGAAATACACTTCTGAAACGAAGAATCGTCGAATCTGACATAAGCTCGAATAAATCGTGGTCGTGCTTGCCGAATCGGAGTTTCCGTGCCAATTTCGCATATTTGCATACAAATGCACTGATCTAGCACGCGTAACAGCGATTCCGTACAGAAATTCATTTGTGAAACGAATAATCGTCGAATCTGACATAGGCTCGAATAAATTGTGATCGTGCTTGCCGGGTCGGAGTTTCAATTCCAATTTCGCATGCATGCAAATGCACTGATATAGGACGCGTAATAGCGATTCCGCACAGAAGTACACTTCTGAAACGAAGAATCGTCGAATCTGACATAAACTCGAATAAATCGTGATCGTGATTGCCGGGTCGGAGTTTCTATTCCAATTTCTCATACTTGCATGCAAATGCACTGATCTAGCGCGCGAAATAGCGATTCCGCACAGAAATACACTTCTGAAACGAAGAATCGTCGAATCTGACATAAGCTCGAATAAATCGTGGTCGTGCTTGCCGAATCGGAGTTTCCGTGCCAATTTCGCATATTTGCATACAAATGCACTGATCTAGCACGCGTAACAGCGATTCCGTACAGAAATTCATTTGTGAAACGAATAATCGTCGAATCTGACATAGGCTCGAATAAATTGTGATCGTGCTTGCCGAATCGGAGATTCCGTGCCAATTTCGCATATTTGCATACAAATGCACTGATATAGCACGCGAAACAGCGATTCCGCACAGAAATTCACTTCTGAAACGAAGAATCGTCGAATCTGACATAAGCTCGAATAAATCGTGATCGTGATTGCCGGGTCGGAGTTTCTATTCCAATTTCTCATACTTGCATGCAAATGCACTGATCTAGAGCGCGAAACAGCGGTTCCGCACAGTAAGACACTTCTCAAACGAAGAATCGTCGAAACTGACATAGGCTCGAATAAATTGTGATCGTACTTGCCGGGTCGGAGTTTCTATTCCAATTTCGCATACTTGCATGCAAATGCACTGATATAGCACGCGAAACAGCGATTCCGCACAGAAATACACTTCTGAAACGAAGAATCGTCGAATCTGACATAAGCTCGAATAAATCGTGGTCGTGCTTGCCGAATCGGAGTTTCCGTGCCAATTTCGCATACTTGCATGCAAATGCACTGATATAGCACGCGAAACAGCGATTCCGCACAGAAATACACTTCTCAAACGAAGAATCGTCGAATCTGACATAAGCTCGAATAAATCGTGGTCGTGCTTGCCGAATCGGAGTTTCCGTGCCAATTTCTCATACTTGCATGCAAATGCACTGATATAGCACGCGAAATAGCGATTCCGCACAGAAATACACTTCTGAAACGAAGAATCGTCGAGTCTGACATAAGCTCGAATGAATCGTGGTCGTGCTTGCCGAATCGGAGTTTCCGTGCCAAGTTCGCATACTTGAATGCAAATGCACTGATATAGCACGCGAAACAGCGAATCCGCACAGAAATACACTTCTGAAACGAAGAATCGTCGAATCTGACATAAGCTCGAATAAATCGTGATCGTAATTGCCGGGTCGGAGTTTCGATTCCAATTTCTCATACTTGCATGCAAATGCACTGATCTAGCGCGCGAAACAGCGATTCCGCACAGAAATACACTTCTCAAACGAAGAATCGTCGAATCTGACATAAGCTCGAATAAATCGTGATCGTGCTTGCCGAATCGGAGATTCCGTGCCAATTTCGCATATTTGCATACAAATGCACTGATCTAGCACGCTAAACAGAGATTCCGTACAGAAATTCATTTGTGAAACGAATAATCGTCGAATCTGACATAGGCTCGAATAAATTGTGATCGTGCTTGCCGGGTCGGAGTTTCAATTCCAATTTCGCATGCATGCAAATGCACTGATATAGGACGCGTAACAGCGATTCCGCACAGAAATACACTTCTGAAACGAAGAATCGTCGAATCTGACATAAACTCGAATAAATCGTGATCGTGATTGCCGGGTCGGAGTTTCTATTCCAATTTCTCATACTTGCATGCAAATGCACTGATCTAGCGCGCGAAACAGCGATTCCGCACAGAAATACACTTCTCAAACGAAGAATCGTCGAATCTGACATAAGGACGAATAAATCGTGGTCGTGCTTGCCGAATCGGAGTTTCCGTACCAATTTCGCATATTTGCATACAAATGCACTGATCTAGCTCGCGAAACAGCGATTCCGCACAGAAATACACTTCTGAAACGAAGAATCGTCGAATCTGACATAAGCTCGAATAAATCGTGATCGTGCTTGCCGGGTCGGAGTTTCTATTCCAATTTGGCACACTTGTATGCAAATGCACTGATCTAGCACGCAAAACAGCGATTCCGCACAGAAATTCATTTGTAAAACGAATAATCGTCGAATCTGACATAAGCTCGAATAAATCATGATCGTGCTTGCCAAATCGGAGTTTTCGTGCCAATTTCGCATATTTGCATGCAAATGCACTGAACTAGCGCGCGAAACAGCGATTCTGCACAGAAATACACTTCTCAAACGAAGAATCGTCGAAACTGACATAGGCTCGAATAAATTGTGATCGTACTTGCCGGGTCGGAGTTTCTATTCCAATTTCGCATACTTGCATGCAAATGCACTGATATAGCACGCGAAACAGCGATTCCGCACAGAAATACACTTCTGAAACGAAGAATCGTCGAATCTGACATAAGCTCGAATAAATCGTGATCGTGCTTGCCGAATCGGAGTTTCCGTGCCAATTTCGCATATTTGCATACAAATGCACTGATCTAGCACGCTAAACAGCGATTCCGTACAGAAATTCATTTGTGAAACGAAGAATCGTCGAATCTGACATAAACTCGAATAAATCGTGATCGTGCTTGCCGGGTCGGAGTTTCTATTCCAATTTCTCATACTTGCATGCAAATGCACTGATCTAGCGCGCGAAATAGCGATTCCGCACAGAAATACACTTCTGAAACGAAGAATCGTCGAATCTGACATAAGCTCGAATAAATCGTGGTCGTGCTTGCCGAATCGGAGTTTCCGTGCCAATTTCGCATATTTGCATACAAATGCACTGATCTAGCACGCGTAACAGCGATTCCGTACAGAAATTCATTTGTGAAACGAATAATCGTCGAATCTGACATAGGCTCGAATAAATTGTGATCGTGCTTGCCGAATCGGAGATTCCGTGCCAATTTCGCATATTTGCATACAAATGCACTGATATAGCACGCGAAACAGCGATTCCGCACAGAAATTCACTTCTGAAACGAAGAATCGTCGAATCTGACATAAGCTCGAATAAATCGTGATCGTGATTGCCGGGTCGGAGTTTCTATTCCAATTTCTCATACTTGCATGCAAATGCACTGATCTAGAGCGCGAAACATCGGTTCCGCACAGTAAGACACTTCTCAAACGAAGAATCGTCGAAACTGACATAGGCTCGAATAAATTGTGATCGTGCTTGCCGAATCGGAGTTTCCGTGCCAATTTCGCATACTTGCATGCAAATGCACTGATATAGCACGCGAAACAGCGATTCCGCACAGAAATACACTTCTCAAACGAAGAATCGTCGAATCTGACATAAGCTCGAATAAATCGTGATCGTGCTTGCCGAATCGGAGATTCCGTGCCAATTTCGCATATTTGCATACAAATGCACTGATCTAGCACGCTAAACAGAGATTCCGTACAGAAATACACTTCTCAAACGAAGAATCGTCGAAACTGACATAGGTTCGAATAAATTGTGATCGTACTTGCCGGGTCGGAGTTTCTATTCCAATTTCGCATACTTGCATGCAAATGCACTGATCTAGGGCGCGAAACAGCGATTCCGCACAGTAATACACTTCTGAAACGAAGAATCGTCGAATCTGACATAGGCTCGAATAAATTGTGATCGTGCTTGCCGGGTCGGAGTTTCTATTCCAATTTCGCAAACTTGCATGCAAATGCACTGATATAGCACGCGAAATAGCGATTCCGCACAGAAATACACTTCTGAAACGAAGAATCGTCGAGTCTGACATAAGCTCGAATGAATCGTGGTCGTGCTTGCCGAATCGGAGTTTCCGTGCCAATTTCGCATACTTGAATGCAAATGCACTGATATAGCACGCGAAACAGCGATTCCGCACAGAAATACACTTCTGAAACGAAGAATCGTCGAATCTGACATAAGCTCGAATAAATCGTGATCGTGATTGCCCGGGTCGGAGTTTCGATTCCAATTTCTCATACTTGCATGCAAATGCACTGATCTAGCGCGCGAAACAGCGATTCCGCACAGAAATACACTTCTCAAACGAAGAATCGTCGAATCTGACATAAGCTCGAATAAATCGTGATCGTGCTTGCCGAATCGGAGATTCCGTGCCAATTTCGCATATTTGCATACAAATGCACTGATCTAGCACGCTAAACAGAGATTCCGTACAGAAATACACTTCTGAAACGAAGAATCGTCGAATCTGACATAAGCTCGAATAAATCGTGATCGTGCTTGCCGAATCGGAGTTTCCGTGCCAATTTCGCATATTTGCATACAAATGCACTGATCTAGCACGCTAAACAGCGATTCCGTACAGAAATTCATTTGTGAAACGAATAATCGTCGAATCTGACATAGGCTCGAATAAATTGTGATCGTGCTTGCCGGGTCGGAGTTTCAATTCCAATTTCGCATGCATGCAAATGCACTGATATAGGACGCGTAATAGCGATTCCGCACAGAAGTACACTTCTGAAACGAAGAATCGTCGAATCTGACATAAACTCGAATAAATCGTGATCGTGATTGCCGGGTCGGAGTTTCTATTCCAATTTCTCATACTTGCATGCAAATGCACTGATCTAGCGCGCGAAATAGCGATTCCGCACAGAAATACACTTCTGAAACGAAGAATCGTCGAATCTGACATAAGCTCGAATAAATCGTGGTCGTGCTTGCCGAATCGGAGTTTCCGTGCCAATTTCGCATATTTGCATACAAATGCACTGATCTAGCACGCGTAACAGCGATTCCGTACAGAAATTCATTTGTGAAACGAATAATCGTCGAATCTGACATAGGCTCGAATAAATTGTGATCGTGCTTGCCGAATCGGAGATTCCGTGCCAATTTCGCATATTTGCATACAAATGCACTGATATAGCACGCGAAACAGCGATTCCGCACAGAAATTCACTTCTGAAACGAAGAATCGTCGAATCTGACATAAGCTCGAATAAATCGTGATCGTGATTGCCGGGTCGGAGTTTCTATTCCAATTTCTCATACTTGCATGCAAATGCACTGATCTAGAGCGCGAAACAGCGGTTCCGCACAGTAAGACACTTCTCAAACGAAGAATCGTCGAAACTGACATAGGCTCGAATAAATTGTGATCGTACTTGCCGGGTCGGAGTTTCTATTCCAATTTCGCATACTTGCATGCAAATGCACTGATATAGCACGCGAAACAGCGATTCCGCACAGAAATACACTTCTGAAACGAAGAATCGTCGAATCTGACATAAGCTCGAATAAATCGTGGTCGTGCTTGCCGAATCGGAGTTTCCGTGCCAATTTCGCATACTTGCATGCAAATGCACTGATATAGCACGCGAAACAGCGATTCCGCACAGAAATACACTTCTCAAACGAAGAATCGTCGAATCTGACATAAGCTCGAATAAATCGTGGTCGTGCTTGCCGAATCGGAGTTTCCGTGCCAATTTCTCATACTTGCATGCAAATGCACTGATCTAGCGCGCGAAACAGCGATTCCGCACAGTAATACACTTCTCAAACGAAGAATCGTCGAAACTGACATAGGCTCGAATAAATTGTGATCGTACTTGCCGGGTCGGAGTTTCTATTCCAATTTCGCATACTTGCATGCAAATGCACTGATATAGCACGCGAAACAGCGATTCCGCACAGAAATACACTTCTGAAACGAAGAATCGTCGAATCTGACATAAGCTCGAATAAATCGTGGTCGTGCTTGCCGAATCGGAGTTTCCGTGCCAATTTCGCATACTTGCATGCAAATGCACTGATATAGCACGCGAAACAGCGATTCCGCACAGAAATACACTTCTCAAACGAAGAATCGTCGAATCTGACATAAGCTCGAATAAATCGTGATCGTGCTTGCCGAATCGGAGATTCCGTGCCAATTTCGCATATTTGCATACAAATGCACTGATCTAGCACGCTAAACAGAGATTCCGTACAGAAATACACTTCTCAAACGAAGAATCGTCGAAACTGACATAGGTTCGAATAAATTGTGATCGTACTTGGCGGGTCGGAGTTTCTATTCCAATTTCGCATACTTGCATGCAAATGCACTGATCTAGGGCGCGAAACAGCGATTCCGCACAGTAATACACTTCTGAAACGAAGAATCGTCGAATCTGACATAGGCTCGAATAAATTGTGATCGTGCTTGCCGGGTCGGAGTTTCTATTCCAATTTCGCAAACTTGCATGCAAATGCACTGATATAGCACGCGAAATAGCGATTCCGCACAGAAATACACTTCTGAAACGAAGAATCGTCGAGTCTGACATAAGCTCGAATGAATCGTGGTCGTGCTTGCCGAATCGGAGTTTCCGTGCCAATTTCGCATACTTGAATGCAAATGCACTGATATAGCACGCGAAACAGCGATTCCGCACAGAAATACACTTCTGAAACGAAGAATCGTCGAATCTGACATAAGCTCGAATAAATCGTGATCGTAATTGCCGGGTCGGAGTTTCGATTCCAATTTCTCATACTTGCATGCAAATGCACTGATCTAGCGCGCGAAACAGCGATTCCGCACAGAAATACACTTCTCAAACGAAGAATCGTCGAATCTGACATAAGCTCGAATAAATCGTGATCGTGCTTGCCGAATCGGAGATTCCGTGCCAATTTCGCATATTTGCATACAAATGCACTGATCTAGCACGCTAAACAGAGATTCCGTACAGAAATTCATTTGTGAAACGAATAATCGTCGAATCTGACATAGGCTCGAATAAATTGTGATCGTGCTTGCCGGGTCGGAGTTTCAATTCCAATTTCGCATGCATGCAAATGCACTGATATAGGACGCGTAACAGCGATTCCGCACAGAAATACACTTCTGAAACGAAGAATCGTCGAATCTGACATAAACTCGAATAAATCGTGATCGTGATTGCCGGGTCGGAGTTTCTATTCCAATTTCTCATACTTGCATGCAAATGCACTGATCTAGCGCGCGAAACAGCGATTCCGCACAGAAATACACTTCTCAAACGAAGAATCGTCGAATCTGACATAAGGACGAATAAATCGTGGTCGTGCTTGCCGAATCGGAGTTTCCGTACCAATTTCGCATATTTGCATACAAATGCACTGATCTAGCTCGCGAAACAGCGATTCCGCACAGAAATACACTTCTGAAACGAAGAATCGTCGAATCTGACATAAGCTCGAATAAATCGTGATCGTGCTTGCCGGGTCGGAGTTTCTATTCCAATTTGGCACACTTGTATGCAAATGCACTGATCTAGCACGCAAAACAGCGATTCCGCACAGAAATTCATTTGTGAAACGAATAATCGTCGAATCTGACATAAGCTCGAATAAATCATGATCGTGCTTGCCAAATCGGAGTTTTCGTGCCAATTTCGCATATTTGCATGCAAATGCACTGAACTAGCGCGCGAAACAGCGATTCTGCACAGAAATACACTTCTGAAACGAAGAATCGTCGAAACTGACATAGGCTCGAATAAATTGTGATCGTGCTTGCCGGGTCGGAGTTTCTATTCCAATTTCGCATACTTGCATGCAAATGCACTGATATAGCACGCGAAACAGCGATTCCGCACAGAAATACACTTCTGAAACGAAGAATCGTCGAATCTGACATAAGCTCGAATGAATCGTGGTCGTGCTTGCCGAATCGGAGTTTCCGTGCCAATTTCGCATACTTGAATGCAAATGCACTGATATAGCACGCGAAACAGCGATTCCGCACAGAAATACACTTCTGAAACGAAGAATCGTCGAATCTGACATAAGCTCGAATAAATCGTGATCGTGATTGCCGGGTCGGAGTTTCGATTCCAATTTCTCATACTTGCATGCAAATGCACTGATCTAGCGCGCGAAACAGCGATTCCGCACAGAAATACACTTCTCAAACGAAGAATCGTCGAATCTGACATAAGCTCGAATAAATCGTGATCGTGCTTGCCGAATCGGAGATTCCGTGCCAATTTCGCATATTTGCATACAAATGCACTGATCTAGCACGCTAAACAGAGATTCCGTACAGAAATACACTTCTGAAACGAAGAATCGTCGAATCTGACATAAGCTCGAATAAATCGTGGTCGTGCTTGCCGAATCGGAGTTTCCGTGCCAATTTCTCATACTTGCATGCAAATGCACTGATCTAGCGCGCGAAACAGCGATTCCGCACAGAAATACACTTCTGAAACGAAGAATCGTCGAATCTGACATAAGCTCGAATAAATCGTGATCGTGATTGCCGGGTCGGAGTTTCTATTCCAATTTCTCATACTTGCATGCAAATGCACTGATCTAGAGCGCGAAACAGCGGTTCCGCACAGTAAGACACTTCTCAAACGAAGAATCGTCGAAACTGACATAGGCTCGAATAAATTGTGATCGTACTTGCCGGGTCGGAGTTTCTATTCCAATTTCGCATACTTGCATGCAAATGCACTGATATAGCACGCGAAACAGCGATTCCGCACAGAAATACACTTCTGAAACGAAGAATCGTCGAATCTGACATAAGCTCGAATAAATCGTGGTCGTGCTTGCCGAATCGGAGTTTCCGTGCCAATTTCGCATACTTGCATGCAAATGCACTGATATAGCACGCGAAACAGCGATTCCGCACAGAAATACACTTCTCAAACGAAGAATCGTCGAATCTGACATAAGCTCGAATAAATCGTGGTCGTGCTTGCCGAATCGGAGTTTCCGTGCCAATTTCTCATACTTGCATGCAAATGCACTGATATAGCACGCGAAATAGCGATTCCGCACAGAAATACACTTCTGAAACGAAGAATCGTCGAGTCTGACATAAGCTCGAATGAATCGTGGTCGTGCTTGCCGAATCGGAGTTTCCGTGCCAAGTTCGCATACTTGAATGCAAATGCACTGATATAGCACGCGAAACAGCGAATCCGCACAGAAATACACTTCTGAAACGAAGAATCGTCGAATCTGACATAAGCTCGAATAAATCGTGATCGTAATTGCCGGGTCGGAGTTTCGATTCCAATTTCTCATACTTGCATGCAAATGCACTGATCTAGCGCGCGAAACAGCGATTCCGCACAGAAATACACTTCTCAAACGAAGAATCGTCGAATCTGACATAAGCTCGAATAAATCGTGATCGTGCTTGCCGAATCGGAGATTCCGTGCCAATTTCGCATATTTGCATACAAATGCACTGATCTAGCACGCTAAACAGAGATTCCGTACAGAAATTCATTTGTGAAACGAATAATCGTCGAATCTGACATAGGCTCGAATAAATTGTGATCGTGCTTGCCGGGTCGGAGTTTCAATTCCAATTTCGCATGCATGCAAATGCACTGATATAGGACGCGTAACAGCGATTCCGCACAGAAATACACTTCTGAAACGAAGAATCGTCGAATCTGACATAAACTCGAATAAATCGTGATCGTGATTGCCGGGTCGGAGTTTCTATTCCAATTTCTCATACTTGCATGCAAATGCACTGATCTAGCGCGCGAAACAGCGATTCCGCACAGAAATACACTTCTCAAACGAAGAATCGTCGAATCTGACATAAGGACGAATAAATCGTGGTCGTGCTTGCCGAATCGGAGTTTCCGTACCAATTTCGCATATTTGCATACAAATGCACTGATCTAGCTCGCGAAACAGCGATTCCGCACAGAAATACACTTCTGAAACGAAGAATCGTCGAATCTGACATAAGCTCGAATAAATCGTGATCGTGCTTGCCGGGTCGGAGTTTCTATTCCAATTTGGCACACTTGTATGCAAATGCACTGATCTAGCACGCAAAACAGCGATTCCGCACAGAAATTCATTTGTAAAACGAATAATCGTCGAATCTGACATAAGCTCGAATAAATCATGATCGTGCTTGCCAAATCGGAGTTTTCGTGCCAATTTCGCATATTTGCATGCAAATGCACTGAACTAGCGCGCGAAACAGCGATTCTGCACAGAAATACACTTCTCAAACGAAGAATCGTCGAAACTGACATAGGCTCGAATAAATTGTGATCGTACTTGCCGGGTCGGAGTTTCTATTCCAATTTCGCATACTTGCATGCAAATGCACTGATATAGCACGCGAAACAGCGATTCCGCACAGAAATACACTTCTGAAACGAAGAATCGTCGAATCTGACATAAGCTCGAATAAATCGTGATCGTGCTTGCCGAATCGGAGTTTCCGTGCCAATTTCGCATATTTGCATACAAATGCACTGATCTAGCACGCTAAACAGCGATTCCGTACAGAAATTCATTTGTGAAACGAAGAATCGTCGAATCTGACATAAACTCGAATAAATCGTGATCGTGCTTGCCGGGTCGGAGTTTCTATTCCAATTTCTCATACTTGCATGCAAATGCACTGATCTAGCGCGCGAAATAGCGATTCCGCACAGAAATACACTTCTGAAACGAAGAATCGTCGAATCTGACATAAGCTCGAATAAATCGTGGTCGTGCTTGCCGAATCGGAGTTTCCGTGCCAATTTCGCATATTTGCATACAAATGCACTGATCTAGCACGCGTAACAGCGATTCCGTACAGAAATTCATTTGTGAAACGAATAATCGTCGAATCTGACATAGGCTCGAATAAATTGTGATCGTGCTTGCCGAATCGGAGATTCCGTGCCAATTTCGCATATTTGCATACAAATGCACTGATATAGCACGCGAAACAGCGATTCCGCACAGAAATTCACTTCTGAAACGAAGAATCGTCGAATCTGACATAAGCTCGAATAAATCGTGATCGTGATTGCCGGGTCGGAGTTTCTATTCCAATTTCTCATACTTGCATGCAAATGCACTGATCTAGAGCGCGAAACATCGGTTCCGCACAGTAAGACACTTCTCAAACGAAGAATCGTCGAAACTGACATAGGCTCGAATAAATTGTGATCGTACTTGCCGGGTCGGAGTTTCTATTCCAATTTCGCATACTTGCATGCAAATGCACTGATATAGCACGCGAAACAGCGATTCCGCACAGAAATACACTTCTGAAACGAAGAATCGTCGAATCTGACATAAGCTCGAATAAATCGTGGTCGTGCTTGCCGAATCGGAGTTTCCGTGCCAATTTCGCATACTTGCATGCAAATGCACTGATATAGCACGCGAAACAGCGATTCCGCACAGAAATACACTTCTCAAACGAAGAATCGTCGAATCTGACATAAGCTCGAATAAATCGTGATCGTGCTTGCCGAATCGGAGATTCCGTGCCAATTTCGCATATTTGCATACAAATGCACTGATCTAGCACGCTAAACAGAGATTCCGTACAGAAATACACTTCTCAAACGAAGAATCGTCGAAACTGACATAGGTTCGAATAAATTGTGATCGTACTTGCCGGGTCGGAGTTTCTATTCCAATTTCGCATACTTGCATGCAAATGCACTGATCTAGGGCGCGAAACAGCGATTCCGCACAGTAATACACTTCTGAAACGAAGAATCGTCGAATCTGACATAGGCTCGAATAAATTGTGATCGTGCTTGCCGGGTCGGAGTTTCTATTCCAATTTCGCAAACTTGCATGCAAATGCACTGATATAGCACGCGAAATAGCGATTCCGCACAGAAATACACTTCTGAAACGAAGAATCGTCGAGTCTGACATAAGCTCGAATGAATCGTGGTCGTGCTTGCCGAATCGGAGTTTCCGTGCCAATTTCGCATACTTGAATGCAAATGCACTGATATAGCACGCGAAACAGCGATTCCGCACAGAAATACACTTCTGAAACGAAGAATCGTCGAATCTGACATAAGCTCGAATAAATCGTGATCGTAATTGCCGGGTCGGAGTTTCGATTCCAATTTCTCATACTTGCATGCAAATGCACTGATCTAGCGCGCGAAACAGCGATTCCGCACAGAAATACACTTCTCAAACGAAGAATCGTCGAATCTGACATAAGCTCGAATAAATCGTGATCGTGCTTGCCGAATCGGAGATTCCGTGCCAATTTCGCATATTTGCATACAAATGCACTGATCTAGCACGCTAAACAGAGATTCCGTACAGAAATTCATTTGTGAAACGAATAATCGTCGAATCTGACATAGGCTCGAATAAATTGTGATCGTGCTTGCCGGGTCGGAGTTTCAATTCCAATTTCGCATGCATGCAAATGCACTGATATAGGACGCGTAACAGCGATTCCGCACAGAAATACACTTCTGAAACGAAGAATCGTCGAATCTGACATAAACTCGAATAAATCGTGATCGTGATTGCCGGGTCGGAGTTTCTATTCCAATTTCTCATACTTGCATGCAAATGCACTGATCTAGCGCGCGAAACAGCGATTCCGCACAGAAATACACTTCTCAAACGAAGAATCGTCGAATCTGACATAAGGACGAATAAATCGTGGTCGTGCTTGCCGAATCGGAGTTTCCGTACCAATTTCGCATATTTGCATACAAATGCACTGATCTAGCTCGCGAAACAGCGATTCCGCACAGAAATACACTTCTGAAACGAAGAATCGTCGAATCTGACATAAGCTCGAATAAATCGTGATCGTGCTTGCCGGGTCGGAGTTTCTATTCCAATTTGGCACACTTGTATGCAAATGCACTGATCTAGCACGCAAAACAGCGATTCCGCACAGAAATTCATTTGTAAAACGAATAATCGTCGAATCTGACATAAGCTCGAATAAATCATGATCGTGCTTGCCAAATCGGAGTTTTCGTGCCAATTTCGCATATTTGCATGCAAATGCACTGTACTAGCGCGCGAAACAGCGATTCTGCACAGAAATACACTTCTGAAACGAAGAATCGTCGAAACTGACATAGGCTCGAATAAATTGTGATCGTGCTTGCCGGGTCGGAGTTTCTATTCCAATTTCGCATACTTGCATGCAAATGCACTGATATAGCACGCGAAACAGCGATTCCGCACAGAAATACACTTCTGAAACGAAGAATCGTCGAATCTGACATAAGCTCGAATGAATCGTGGTCGTGCTTGCCGAATCGGAGTTTCCGTGCCAATTTCGCATACTTGAATGCAAATGCACTGATATAGCACGCGAAACAGCGATTCCGCACAGAAATACACTTCTGAAACGAAGAATCGTCGAATCTGACATAAGCTCGAATAAATCGTGATCGTGATTGCCGGGTCGGAGTTTCGATTCCAATTTCTCATACTTGCATGCAAATGCACTGATCTAGCGCGCGAAACAGCGATTCCGCACAGAAATACACTTCTCAAACGAAGAATCGTCGAATCTGACATAAGCTCGAATAAATCGTGATCGTGCTTGCCGAATCGGAGATTCCGTGCCAATTTCGCATATTTGCATACAAATGCACTGATCTAGCACGCTAAACAGAGATTCCGTACAGAAATACACTTCTGAAACGAAGAATCGTCGAATCTGACATAAGCTCGAATAAATCGTGATCGTGCTTGCCGAATCGGAGTTTCCGTGCCAATTTCGCATATTTGCATACAAATGCACTGATCTAGCACGCTAAACAGCGATTCCGTACAGAAATTCATTTGTGAAACGAATAATCGTCGAATCTGACATAGGCTCGAATAAATTGTGATCGTGCTTGCCGGGTCGGAGTTTCAATTCCAATTTCGCATGCATGCAAATGCACTGATATAGGACGCGTAATAGCGATTCCGCACAGAAGTACACTTCTGAAACGAAGAATCGTCGAATCTGACATAAACTCGAATAAATCGTGATCGTGATTGCCGGGTCGGAGTTTCTATTCCAATTTCTCATACTTGCATGCAAATGCACTGATCTAGCGCGCGAAATAGCGATTCCGCACAGAAATACACTTCTGAAACGAAGAATCGTCGAATCTGACATAAGCTCGAATAAATCGTGGTCGTGCTTGCCGAATCGGAGTTTCCGTGCCAATTTCGCATATTTGCATACAAATGCACTGATCTAGCACGCGTAACAGCGATTCCGTACAGAAATTCATTTGTGAAACGAATAATCGTCGAATCTGACATAGGCTCGAATAAATTGTGATCGTGCTTGCCGAATCGGAGATTCCGTGCCAATTTCGCATATTTGCATACAAATGCACTGATATAGCACGCGAAACAGCGATTCCGCACAGAAATTCACTTCTGAAACGAAGAATCGTCGAATCTGACATAAGCTCGAATAAATCGTGATCGTGATTGCCGGGTCGGAGTTTCTATTCCAATTTCTCATACTTGCATGCAAATGCACTGATCTAGAGCGCGAAACAGCGGTTCCGCACAGTAAGACACTTCTCAAACGAAGAATCGTCGAAACTGACATAGGCTCGAATAAATTGTGATCGTACTTGCCGGGTCGGAGTTTCTATTCCAATTTCGCATACTTGCATGCAAATGCACTGATATAGCACGCGAAACAGCGATTCCGCACAGAAATACACTTCTGAAACGAAGAATCGTCGAATCTGACATAAGCTCGAATAAATCGTGGTCGTGCTTGCCGAATCGGAGTTTCCGTGCCAATTTCGCATACTTGCATGCAAATGCACTGATATAGCACGCGAAACAGCGATTCCGCACAGAAATACACTTCTCAAACGAAGAATCGTCGAATCTGACATAAGCTCGAATAAATCGTGGTCGTGCTTGCCGAATCGGAGTTTCCGTGCCAATTTCTCATACTTGCATGCAAATGCACTGATCTAGCGCGCGAAACAGCGATTCCGCACAGTAATACACTTCTCAAACGAAGAATCGTCGAAACTGACATAGGCTCGAATAAATTGTGATCGTACTTGCCGGGTCGGAGTTTCTATTCCAATTTCGCATACTTGCATGCAAATGCACTGATATAGCACGCGAAACAGCGATTCCGCACAGAAATACACTTCTGAAACGAAGAATCGTCGAATCTGACATAAGCTCGAATAAATCGTGGTCGTGCTTGCCGAATCGGAGTTTCCGTGCCAATTTCGCATACTTGCATGCAAATGCACTGATATAGCACGCGAAACAGCGATTCCGCACAGAAATACACTTCTCAAACGAAGAATCGTCGAATCTGACATAAGCTCGAATAAATCGTGATCGTGCTTGCCGAATCGGAGATTCCGTGCCAATTTCGCATATTTGCATACAAATGCACTGATCTAGCACGCTAAACAGAGATTCCGTACAGAAATACACTTCTCAAACGAAGAATCGTCGAAACTGACATAGGTTCGAATAAATTGTGATCGTACTTGCCGGGTCGGAGTTTCTATTCCAATTTCGCATACTTGCATGCAAATGCACTGATCTAGGGCGCGAAACAGCGATTCCGCACAGTAATACACTTCTGAAACGAAGAATCGTCGAATCTGACATAGGCTCGAATAAATTGTGATCGTGCTTGCCGGGTCGGAGTTTCTATTCCAATTTCGCAAACTTGCATGCAAATGCACTGATATAGCACGCGAAATAGCGATTCCGCACAGAAATACACTTCTGAAACGAAGAATCGTCGAGTCTGACATAAGCTCGAATGAATCGTGGTCGTGCTTGCCGAATCGGAGTTTCCGTGCCAATTTCGCATACTTGAATGCAAATGCACTGATATAGCACGCGAAACAGCGATTCCGCACAGAAATACACTTCTGAAACGAAGAATCGTCGAATCTGACATAAGCTCGAATAAATCGTGATCGTAATTGCCGGGTCGGAGTTTCGATTCCAATTTCTCATACTTGCATGCAAATGCACTGATCTAGCGCGCGAAACAGCGATTCCGCACAGAAATACACTTCTCAAACGAAGAATCGTCGAATCTGACATAAGCTCGAATAAATCGTGATCGTGCTTGCCGAATCGGAGATTCCGTGCCAATTTCGCATATTTGCATACAAATGCACTGATCTAGCACGCTAAACAGAGATTCCGTACAGAAATTCATTTGTGAAACGAATAATCGTCGAATCTGACATAGGCTCGAATAAATTGTGATCGTGCTTGCCGGGTCGGAGTTTCAATTCCAATTTCGCATGCATGCAAATGCACTGATATAGGACGCGTAACAGCGATTCCGCACAGAAATACACTTCTGAAACGAAGAATCGTCGAATCTGACATAAACTCGAATAAATCGTGATCGTGATTGCCGGGTCGGAGTTTCTATTCCAATTTCTCATACTTGCATGCAAATGCACTGATCTAGCGCGCGAAACAGCGATTCCGCACAGAAATACACTTCTCAAACGAAGAATCGTCGAATCTGACATAAGGACGAATAAATCGTGGTCGTGCTTGCCGAATCGGAGTTTCCGTACCAATTTCGCATATTTGCATACAAATGCACTGATCTAGCTCGCGAAACAGCGATTCCGCACAGAAATACACTTCTGAAACGAAGAATCGTCGAATCTGACATAAGCTCGAATAAATCGTGATCGTGCTTGCCGGGTCGGAGTTTCTATTCCAATTTGGCACACTTGTATGCAAATGCACTGATCTAGCACGCAAAACAGCGATTCCGCACAGAAATTCATTTGTGAAACGAATAATCGTCGAATCTGACATAAGCTCGAATAAATCATGATCGTGCTTGCCAAATCGGAGTTTTCGTGCCAATTTCGCATATTTGCATGCAAATGCACTGAACTAGCGCGCGAAACAGCGATTCTGCACAGAAATACACTTCTGAAACGAAGAATCGTCGAAACTGACATAGGCTCGAATAAATTGTGATCGTGCTTGCCGGGTCGGAGTTTCTATTCCAATTTCGCATACTTGCATGCAAATGCACTGATATAGCACGCGAAACAGCGATTCCGCACAGAAATACACTTCTGAAACGAAGAATCGTCGAATCTGACATAAGCTCGAATGAATCGTGGTCGTGCTTGCCGAATCGGAGTTTCCGTGCCAATTTCGCATACTTGAATGCAAATGCACTGATATAGCACGCGAAACAGCGATTCCGCACAGAAATACACTTCTGAAACGAAGAATCGTCGAATCTGACATAAGCTCGAATAAATCGTGATCGTGATTGCCGGGTCGGAGTTTCGATTCCAATTTCTCATACTTGCATGCAAATGCACTGATCTAGCGCGCGAAACAGCGATTCCGCACAGAAATACACTTCTCAAACGAAGAATCGTCGAATCTGACATAAGCTCGAATAAATCGTGATCGTGCTTGCCGAATCGGAGATTCCGTGCCAATTTCGCATATTTGCATACAAATGCACTGATCTAGCACGCTAAACAGAGATTCCGTACAGAAATACACTTCTGAAACGAAGAATCGTCGAATCTGACATAAGCTCGAATAAATCGTGGTCGTGCTTGCCGAATCGGAGTTTCCGTGCCAATTTCTCATACTTGCATGCAAATGCACTGATCTAGCGCGCGAAACAGCGATTCCGCACAGAAATACACTTCTCAAACGAAGAATCGTCGAAACTGACATAGGCTCGAATAAATTGTGATCGTACTTGGCGGGTCGGAGTTTCTATTCCAATTTCTCATACTTGCATGCAAATGCACTGATCTAGCGCGCGAAACAGCGATTCCGCACAGTAATACACTTCTCAAACGAAGAATCGTCGAAACTGACATAGGTTCGAATAAATTGTGATCGTACTTGCCGGGTCGGAGTTTCTATTCCAATTTCGCATACTTGCATGCAAATGCACTGATATAGCACGCGAAACAGCGATTCCGCACAGAAATACACTTCTGAAACGAAGAATCGTCGAATCTGACATAAGCTCGAATAAATCGTGATCGTGATTGCCGGGTCGGAGTTTCGATTCCAATTTCTCATACTTGCATGCAAATGCACTGATCTAGCGCGCGAAACAGCGATTCCGCACAGAAATACACTTCTCAAACGAAGAATCGTCGAATCTGACATAAGCTCGAATAAATCGTGATCGTGCTTGCCGAATCGGAGATTCCGTGCCAATTTCGCATATTTGCATACAAATGCACTGATCTAGCACGCTAAACAGAGATTCCGTACAGAAATTCATTTGTGAAACGAATAATCGTCGAATCTGACATAGGCTCGAATAAATTGTGATCGTGCTTGCCGGGTCGGAGTTTCAATTCCAATTTCGCATGCATGCAAATGCACTGATATAGGACGCGTAACAGCGATTCCGCACAGAAATACACTTCTGAAACGAAGAATCGTCGAATCTGACATAAACTCGAATAAATCGTGATCGTGATTGCCGGGTCGGAGTTTCTATTCCAATTTCTCATACTTGCATGCAAATGCACTGATCTAGCGCGCGAAACAGCGATTCCGCACAGAAATACACTTCTCAAACGAAGAATCGTCGAATCTGACATAAGCTCGAATAAATCGTGATCGTGCTTGCCGGGTCGGAGTTTCCGTACCAATTTCGCATATTTGCATACAAATGCACTGATCTAGCTCGCGAAACAGCGATTCCGCACAGAAATACACTTCTGAAACGAAGAATCGTCAAATCTGACATAAGCTCGAATAAATCGTGATCGTGCTTGCCGGGTCGGAGTTTCTATTCCAATTTGGCACACTTGTATGCAAATGCACTGATCTAGCACGCAAAACAGCGATTCCGCACAGAAATTCATTTGTGAAACGAATAATCGTCGAATCTGACATAAGCTCGAATAAATCATGATCGTGCTTGCCAAATCGGAGTTTTCGTGCCAATTTCGCATATTTGCATGCAAATGCACTGAACTAGCGCGCGAAACAGCGATTCTGCACAGAAATACACTTCTGAAACGAAGAATCGTCGAAACTGACATAGGCTCGAATAAATTGTGATCGTGCTTGCCGGGTCGGAGTTTCTATTCCAATTTCGCATACTTGCATGCAAATGCACTGATATAGCACGCGAAACAGCGATTCCGCACAGAAATACACTTCTGAAACGAAGAATCGTCGAATCTGACATAAGCTCGAATAAATCGTGGTCGTGCTTGCCGAATCGAGTTTCCGTGCCAATTTCGCATATTTGCATACAAATGCACTGATCTAGCACGCGTAACAGCGATTCCGTACAGAAATTCATTTGTGAAACGAATAATCGTCGAATCTGACATAGGCTCGAATAAATTGTGATCGTGCTTGCCGGGTCGGAGTTTCAATTCCAATTTCGCATGCATGCAAATGCACTGATATAGCACGCGAAACAGCGATTCCGCACTGAAATACACTTCTGAAACGAAGAATCGGCGAATCTGACATAAGCTCGAATAAATCGTGATCGTGATTGCCGGGTCGGAGTTTCTATTCCAATTTCTCATACTTGCATGCAAATGCACTGATCTAGCGCGCGAAACAGCGATTCCGCACAGAAATACACTTCTCAAACGAAGAATCGTCGAATCTGACAATAAGGACGAATAAATCGTGGTCGTGATTGCCGGGTCGGAGTTTCTATTCCAATTTCTCATACTTGCATGCAAATGCACTGATCTAGCGCGCGAAACAGCGATTCGGCACAGAAATTCACTTCTCAAACGAAGAATCGTCGAATCTGACATAAGGACAAATAAATCGTGGTCGTGCTTGCCGAATCGGAGTTTCCGTACCAATTTCGCATATTTGCATACAAATGCACTGATCTAGCACGCTAAACAGCGATTCCGTACAGAAATTCATTTGTGAAACGAAGAATCGTCGAATCTGACATAAGCTCGAATAAATCGTGATCGTGATTGCCGGGTCGGAGTTTCGATTCCAATTTCTCATACTTGCATGCAAATGCACTGATCTAGCGCGCGAAACAGCGATTCCGCACAGAAATACACTTCTCAAACGAAGAATCGTCGAATCTGACATAAGCTCGAATAAATCGTGATCGTGCTTGCCGAATCGGAGATTCCGTGCCAATTTCGCATATTTGCATACAAATGCACTGATCTAGCACGCTAAACAGAGATTCCGTACAGAAATTCATTTGTGAAACGAATAATCGTCGAATCTGACATAGGCTCGAATAAATTGTGATCGTGCTTGCCGGGTCGGAGTTTCAATTCCAATTTCGCATGCATGCAAATGCACTGATATAGGACGCGTAACAGCGATTCCGCACAGAAATACACTTCTGAAACGAAGAATCGTCGAATCTGACATAAACTCGAATAAATCGTGATCGTGATTGCCGGGTCGGAGTTTCTATTCCAATTTCTCATACTTGCATGCAAATGCACTGATCTAGCGCGCGAAACAGCGATTCCGCACAGAAATACACTTCTCAAACGAAGAATCGTCGAATCTGACATAAGGACGAATAAATCGTGGTCGTGCTTGCCGAATCGGAGTTTCCGTACCAATTTCGCATATTTGCATACAAATGCACTGATCTAGCTCGCGAAACAGCGATTCCGCACAGAAATTCATTTGTGAAACGAATAATCGTCGAATCTGACATAAGCTCGAATAAATCATGATCGTGCTTGCCAAATCGGAGTTTTCGTGCCAATTTCGCATATTTGCATGCAAATGCACTGAACTAGCGCGCGAAACAGCGATTCTGCACAGAAATACACTTCTGAAACGAAGAATCGTCGAAACTGACATAGGCTCGAATAAATTGTGATCGTGCTTGCCGGGTCGGAGTTTCTATTCCAATTTCGCATACTTGCATGCAAATGCACTGATATAGCACGCGAAACAGCGATTCCGCACAGAAATACACTTCTGAAACGAAGAATCGTCGAATCTGACATAAGCTCGAATAAATCGTGATCGTGCTTGCCGAATCGGAGTTTCCGTGCCAATTTCGCATATTTGCATACAAATGCACTGATCTAGCACGCTAAACAGCGATTCCGTACAGAAATTCATTTGTGAAACGAATAATCGTCGAATCTGACATAGGCTCGAATAAATTGTGATCGTGCTTGCCGGGTCGGAGTTTCAATTCCAATTTCGCATGCATGCAAATGCACTGATATAGGACGCGTAACAGCGATTCCGCACAGAAATACACTAATGAAACGAAGAATCGTCGAATCTGACATAAACTCGAATAAATCGTGATCGTGATTGCCGGGTCGGAGTTTCTATTCCAATTTCTCATACTTGCATGCAAATGCACTGATCTAGCGCGCGAAATAGCGATTCCGCACAGAAATACACTTCTGAAACCAAGAATCGTCGAATCTGACATAAGCTCGAATAAATCGTGGTCGTGCTTGCCAAATCGGAGTTTCCGTGCCAATTTCGCATATTTGCATACAAATGCACTGATCTAGCACGCGTAACAGCGATTCCGTACAGAAATTCATTTGTGAAACGAATAATCGTCGAATCTGACATAGGCTCGAATAAATTGTGATCATGCTTGCCGGGTCGGAGTTTCAATTCCAATTTCGCATGCATGCAAATGCACTGATATAGCACGCGAAACAGCGATTCCGCACAGAAATACACTTCTGAAACGAAGAATCGTCGAATCTGACATAAGCTCGAATAAATCGTGATCGTGATTGCCGGGTCGGAGTTTCTATTCCAGTTTCTCATACTTGCATGCAAATGCACTGATCTAGCGCGCGAAACAGCGGTTCCGCACAGTAATACACTTCTCAAACGAAGAATCGTCGAAACTGACATAGGCTCGAATAAATTGTGATCGTGCTTGCCGGGTCGGAGTTTCTATTCCAATTTCGCAAACTTGCATGCAAATGCACTGATATAGCACGCGAAACAGCGATTCCGCACAGAAATACACTTCTGAAACGAAGAATCGTCGAATCTGACATAAGCTCGAATGAATCGTGGTCGTGCTTGCCGAATCGGAGTTTCCGTGCCAATTTCGCATACTTGAATGCAAATGCACTGATATAGCACGCGAAACAGCGATTCCGCACAGAAATACACTTCTGAAACGAAGAATCGTCGAATCTGACATAAGCTCGAATAAATCGTGATCGTGCTTGCCGGGTCGGAGTTTCTATTCCAATTTGGCACACTTGTATGCAAATGCACTGATCTAGCACGCAAAACAGCGATTCCGCACAGAAATACACTTCTGATACGAAGAATCGTCGAAACTGACATAGGCTCGAATAAATGTGATCGTGCTTGCCGGGTCGGAGTTTCTATTCCAATTTCGCATACTTGCATGCAAATGCACTGATATAGCACGCGAAACAGCGATTCCGCACAGAAATACACTTCTGAAACGAAGAATCGTCGAATCTGACATAAGCTCGAATAAATCGTGGTCGTGCTTGCCGAATCGGAGTTTCCGTGCCAATTTCGCATATTTGCATACAAATGCACTGATCTAGCACGCGTAACAGCGATTCCGTACAGAAATTCATTTGTGAAACGAATAATCGTCGAATCTGACATAGGCTCGAATAAATTGTGATCGTGCTTGCCGGGTCGGAGTTTCAATTCCAATTTCGCATGCATGCAAATGCACTGATATAGCACGCGAAACAGCGATTCCGCACTGAAATACACTTCTGAAACGAAGAATCGTCGAATCTGACATAAGCTCGAATAAATCGTAATAGTGATTGCCGGGTCGGAGTTTCTATTCCAATTTCTCATACTTGCATGCAAATGCACTGATCTAGCGCGCGAAACAGCGATTCCGCACAGAAATACACTTCTCAAACGAAGAATCGTCGAATCTGACAATAAGGACGAATAAATCGTGGTCGTGATTGCCGGGTCGGAGTTTCTATTCCAATTTCTCATACTTGCATGCAAATGCACTGATCTAGCGCGCGAAACAGCGATTCGGCACAGAAATTCACTTCTCAAACGAAGAATCGTCGAATCTGACATAAGGACAAATAAATCGTGGTCGTGCTTGCCGAATCGGAGTTTCCGTACCAATTTCGCATATTTGCATACAAATGCACTGATCTAGCACGCTAAACAGCGATTCCGTACAGAAATTCATTTGTGAAACGAAGAATCGTCGAATCTGACATAAGCTCGAATAAATCGTGATCGTGCTTGCCGAATCGGAGTTTCCGTGCCAATTTCGCATATTTGCATACAAATGCACTGATCTAGCACGCTAAACAGCGATTCCGTACAGAAATTCATTTGTGAAACGAATAATCGTCGAATCTGACATAGGCTCGAATAAATTGTGATCGTGCTTGCCGGGTCGGAGTTTCAATTCCAATTTCGCATGCATGCAAATGCACTGATATAGGACGCGTAATAGCGATTCCGCACAGAAGTACACTTCTGAAACGAAGAATCGTCGAATCTGACATAAACTCGAATAAATCGTGATCGTGATTGCCGGGTCGGAGTTTCTATTCCAATTTCTCATACTTGCATGCAAATGCACTGATCTAGCGCGCGAAATAGCGATTCCGCACAGAAATACACTTCTGAAACGAAGAATCGTCGAATCTGACATAAGCTCGAATAAATCGTGGTCGTGCTTGCCGAATCGGAGTTTCCGTGCCAATTTCGCATATTTGCATACAAATGCACTGATCTAGCACGCGTAACAGCGATTCCGTACAGAAATTCATTTGTGAAACGAATAATCGTCGAATCTGACATAGGCTCGAATAAATTGTGATCGTGCTTGCCGGGTCGGAGTTTCAATTCCAATTTCGCATGCATGCAAATGCACTGATATAGCACGCGAAACAGCGATTCCGCACAGAAATTCACTTCTGAAACGAAGAATCGTCGAATCTGACATAAGCTCGAATAAATCGTGATCGTGATTGCCGGGTCGGAGTTTCTATTCCAATTTCTCATATTTGCATGCAAATGCACTGATCTAGAGCGCGAAACAGCGGTTCCGCACAGTAATACACTTCTCAAACGAAGAATCGTCGAAACTGACATAGGCTCGAATAAATTGTGGTCGTACTTGCCGGGTCGGAGTTTCTATTCCAATTTCGCATACTTGCATGCAAATGCACTGATATAGCACGCGAAACAGCGATTCCGCACAGAAATACACTTCTGAAACGAAGAATCGTCGAATCTGACATAAGCTCGAATAAATCGTGGTCGTGCTTGCCGAATCGGAGTTTCCGTGCCAATTTCGCATACTTGCATGCAAATGCGCTGATATAGCACGCGAAACAGCGATTCCGCACAGAAATACACTTCACAAACGAAAGAATCGTCGAATCTGACATAAGCTCGAATAAATCGTGGTCGTGCTTGCCGAATCGGAGTTTCCGTGCCAATTTCGCATACTTGCATGCAAATGCGCTGATATAGCACGCGAAACAGCGATTCCGCACAGAAATACACTTCACAAACGAAGAATCGTCGAAACTGACATAGGCTCGAATAAATTGTGATCGTACTTGGCGGGTCGGACTTTCTATTCCCATTTCTCATACTAGCATGCAAATGCACTGATCTAGGGCGCGAAACAGCGATTCCGCACAGTAATACACTTCTGAAACGAAGAATCGTCGAATCTGACATAGGCTCGAATAAATTGTGATCGTGCTTGCCGGGTCGGAGTTTCTATTCCAATTTCGCAAACTTGCATGCAAATGCACTGATATAGCACGCGAAATAGCGATTCCGCACAGAAATACACTTCTGAAACGAAGAATCGTCGAATCTGACATAAGCTCGAATGAATCGTGGTCGTGCTTGCCGAATCGGAGTTTCCGTGCCAATTTCGCATACTTGAATGCAAATGCACTGATATAGCACGCGAAACAGCGATTCCGCACAGAAATACACTTCTCAAACGAAGAATCGTCGAAACTGACATAGGTTCGAATAAATTGTGATCGTACTTGCCGGGTCGGAGTTTCTATTCCAATTTCGCATACTTGCATGCAAATGCACTGATATAGCACGCGAAACAGCGATTCCGCACAGAAATACACTTCTGAAACGAAGAATCGTCGAATCTGACATAAGCTCGAATAAATCGTGATCGTGCTTGCCGAATCGGAGTTTCCGTGCCAATTTCGCATATCTGCATACAAATGCACTGATCTAGCACGCAAAACAGCGATTCCGCACAGAAATACACTTCTGAAACGAAGAATCGTCGAATCTGACATAGGCTCGAATAAATTGTGATCGTGCTTGCCGGGTCGGAGTTTCTATTCCAATTTCGCAAACTTGCATGCAAATGCACTGATATAGCACGCGAAACAGCGATTCCGCACAGAAATACACTTCTCAAACGAAGAATCGTCGAAACTGACATAGGTTCGAATAAATTGTGATCGTACTTGCCGGGTCGGAGTTTCTATTCCAATTTCGCATAGTTGCATGCAAATGCACTGATATAGCACGCGAAACAGCGATTCCGCACAGAAATACACTTCTGAAACGAAGAATCGTCGAATCTGACATAAGCTCGAATAAATCGTGATCGTGCTTGCCGAATCGGAGTTTCCGTGCCAATTTCGCATATCTGCATACAAATGCACTGATCTAGCACGCAAAACAGCGATTCCGCACAGAAATACACTTCTGAAACGAAGAATCGTCGAATCTGACATAAGCTCGAATAAATCGTGGTCGTGCTTGCCGAATCGGAGTTTCCGTGCCAATTTCTCATACTTGCATGCAAATGCACTGATCTAGCGCGCGAAACAGCGATTCCGCACAGTAATACACTTCTCAAACGAAGAATCGTCGAAACTGACATAGGCTCGAATAAATTGTGATCGTACTTGCCGGGTCGGAGTTTCTATTCCAATTTCGCATACTTGCATGCAAATGCACTGATATAGCACGCGAAACAGCGATTCCGCACAGAAATACACTTCTGAAACGAAGAATCGTCGAATCTGACATAAGCTCGAATAAATCGTGGTCGTGCTTGCCGAATCGGAGTTTCCGTGCCAATTTCGCATACTTGCATGCAAATGCACTGATATAGCACGCGAAACAGCGATTCCGCACAGAAATACACTTCACAAACGAAGAATCGTCGAAACTGACATAGGCTCGAATAAATTGTGATCGTACTTGGCGGGTCGGAGTTTCTATTCCCATTTCTCATACTAGCATGCAAATGCACTGATCTAGGGCGCGAAACAGCGATTCCGCACAGTAATACACTTCTGAAACGAAGAATCGTCGAATCTGACATAGGCTCGAATAAATTGTGATCGTGCTTGCCGGGTCGGAGTTTCTATTCCAATTTCGCAAACTTGCATGCAAATGCACTGATATAGCACGCGAAATAGCGATTCCGCACAGAAATACACTTCTGAAACGAAGAATCGTCGAATCTGACATAAGCTCGAATGAATCGTGGTCGTGCTTGCCGAATCGGAGTTTCCGTGCCAATTTCGCATACTTGAATGCAAATGCACTGATATAGCACGCGAAACAGCGATTCCGCACAGAAATACACTTCTCAAACGAAGAATCGTCGAAACTGACATAGGTTCGAATAAATTGTGATCGTACTTGCCGGGTCGGAGTTTCTATTCCAATTTCGCATACTTGCATGCAAATGCACTGATATAGCACGCGAAACAGCGATTCCGCACAGAAATACACTTCTGAAACGAAGAATCGTCGAATCTGACATAAGCTCGAATAAATCGTGATCGTGCTTGCCGAATCGGAGTTTCCGTGCCAATTTCGCATATCTGCATACAAATGCACTGATCTAGCACGCAAAACAGCGATTCCGCACAGAAATACACTTCTGAAACGAAGAATCGTCGAATCTGACATAGGCTCGAATAAATTGTGATCGTGCTTGCCGGGTCGGAGTTTCTATTCCAATTTCGCAAACTTGCATGCAAATGCACTGATATAGCACGCGAAACAGCGATTCCGCACAGAAATACACTTCTCAAACGAAGAATCGTCGAAACTGACATAGGTTCGAATAAATTGTGATCGTACTTGCCGGGTCGGAGTTTCTATTCCAATTTCGCATACTTGCATGCAAATGCACTGATATAGCACGCGAAACAGCGATTCCGCACAGAAATACACTTCTGAAACGAAGAATCGTCGAATCTGACATAAGCTCGAATAAATCGTGATCGTGCTTGCCGAATCGGAGTTTCCGTGCCAATTTCGCATATCTGCATACAAATGCACTGATCTAGCACGCAAAACAGCGATTCCGCACAGAAATACACTTCTCAAACGAAGAATCGTCGAATCTGACATAAGCTCGAATAAATCGTGGTCGTGCTTGCCGAATCGGAGTTTCCGTGCCAATTTCTCATACTTGCATGCAAATGCACTGATCTAGCGCGCGAAACAGCGATTCCGCACAGTAATACACTTCTCAAACGAAGAATCGTCGAAACTGACATAGGCTCGAATAAATTGTGATCGTACTTGCCGGGTCGGAGTTTCTATTCCAATTTCGCATACTTGCATGCAAATGCACTGATATAGCACGCGAAACAGCGATTCCGCACAGAAATACACTTCTGAAACGAAGAATCGTCGAATCTGACATAAGCTCGAATAAATCGTGGTCGTGCTTGCCGAATCGGAGTTTCCGTGCCAATTTCGCATACTTGCATGCAAATGCACTGATATAGCACGCGAAACAGCGATTCCGCACAGAAATACACTTCACAAACGAAGAATCGTCGAAACTGACATAGGCTCGAATAAATTGTGATCGTACTTGGCGGGTCGGAGTTTCTATTCCCATTTCTCATACTAGCATGCAAATGCACTGATCTAGGGCGCGAAACAGCGATTCCGCACAGTAATACACTTCTGAAACGAAGAATCGTCGAATCTGACATAGGCTCGAATAAATTGTGATCGTGCTTGCCGGGTCGGAGTTTCTATTCCAATTTCGCAAACTTGCATGCAAATGCACTGATATAGCACGCGAAATAGCGATTCCGCACAGAAATACACTTCTGAAACGAAGAATCGTCGAATCTGACATAAGCTCGAATGAATCGTGGTCGTGCTTGCCGAATCGGAGTTTCCGTGCCAATTTCGCATACTTGAATGCAAATGCACTGTTATAGCACGCGAAACAGCGATTCCGCACAGAAATACACTTCTCAAACGAAGAATCGTCGAAACTGACATAGGTTCGAATAAATTGTGATCGTACTTGCCGGGTCGGAGTTTCTATTCCAATTTCGCATACTTGCATGCAAATGCACTGATATAGCACGCGAAACAGCGATTCCGCACAGAAATACACTTCTGAAACGAAGAATCGTCGAATCTGACATAAGCTCGAATAAATCGTGATCGTGCTTGCCGAATCGGAGTTTCCGTGCCAATTTCGCATATCTGCATACAAATGCACTGATCTAGCACGCAAAACAGCGATTCCGCACAGAAATACACTTCTGAAACGAAGAATCGTCGAATCTGACATAGGCTCGAATAAATTGTGATCGTGCTTGCCGGGTCGGAGTTTCTATTCCAATTTCGCAAACTTGCATGCAAATGCACTGATATAGCACGCGAAACAGCGATTCCGCACAGAAATACACTTCTGAAACGAAGAATCGTCGAATCTGACATAAGCTCGAATGAATCGTGGTCGTGCTTGCCGAATCGGAGTTTCCGTGCCAATTTCGCATACTTGAATGCAAATGCACTGATATAGCACGCGAAACAGCGATTCCGCACAGAAATACACTTCTGAAACGAAGAATCGTCGAATCTGACATAAGCTCGAATAAATCGTGATCGTGATTGCCGGGTCGGAGTTTCGATTCCAATTTCTCATACTTGCATGCAAATGCACTGATCTAGCGCGCGAAACAGCGATTCCGCACATAAATACACTTCTCAAACGAAGAATCGTCGAATCTGACATAAGCTCGAATAAATCGTGATCGTGCTTGCCGAATCGGAGATTCCGTGCCAATTTCGCATATTTGCATACAAATGCACTGATCTAGCACGCTAAACAGAGATTCCGTACAGAAATTCATTTGTGAAACGAATAATCGTCGAATCTGACATAGGCTCGAATAAATTGTGATCGTGCTTGCCGGGTCGGAGTTTCAATTCCAATTTCGCATGCATGCAAATGCACTGATATAGGACGCGTAACAGCGATTCCGCACAGAAATACACTTCTGAAACGAAGAATCGTCGAATCTGACATAAACTCGAATAAATCGTGATCGTGATTGCCGGGTCGGAGTTTCTATTCCAATTTCTCATACTTGCATGCAAATGCACTGATCTAGCGCGCGAAACAGCGATTCCGCAAAGAAATACACTTCTCAAACGAAGAATCGTCGAATCTGACATAAGGACGAATAAATCGTGGTCGTGCTTGCCGAATCGGAGTTTCCGTACCAATTTCGCATATTTGCATACAAATGCACTGATCTAGCTCGCGAAACAGCGATTCCGCACAGAAATTCATTTGTGAAACGAATAATCGTCGAATCTGACATAAGCTCGAATAAATCATGATCGTGCTTGCCAAATCGGAGTTTTCGTGCCAATTTCGCATATTTGCATGCAAATGCACTGAACTAGCGCGCGAAACAGCGATTCTGCACAGAAATACACTTCTGAAACGAAGAATCGTCGAAACTGACATAGGCTCGAATAAATTGTGATCGTGCTTGCCGGGTCGGAGTTTCTATTCCAATTTCGCATACTTGCATGCAAATGCACTGATATAGCACGCGAAACAGCGATTCCGCACAGAAATACACTTCTGAAACGAAGAATCGTCGAATCTGACATGAGCTCGAATGAATCGTGGTCGTGCTTGCCGAATCGGAGTTTCCGTGCCAATTTCGCATACTTGAATGCAAATTCACTGATATAGCACGCGAAACAGCGATTCCGCACAGAAATACACTTCTGAAACGAAGAATCGTCGAATCTGACATAAGCTCGAATAAATCGTGATCGTGATTGCCGGGTCGGAGTTTCGATTCCAATTTCTCATACTTGCATGCAAATGCACTGATCTAGCGCGCGAAACAGCGATTCCGCACAGAAATACACTTCTCAAACGAAGAATCGTCGAATCTGACATAAGCTCGAATAAATCGTGATCGTGGTTGCCGAATCGGAGATTCCGTGCCAATTTCGCATATTTGTATACAAATGCACTGATCTAGCACGCTAAACAGAGATTCCGTACAGAAATACACTTCTGAAACGAAGAATCGTCGAATCTGACATAAGCTCGAATAAATCGTGGTCGTGCTTGCCGAATCGGAGTTTCCGTGCCAATTTCGCATACTTGCATGCAAATGCACTGATCTAGCGCGCGAAACAGCGATTCCGCACAGAAATACACTTCTCAAACGAAGAATCGTCGAAACTGACATAGGCTCGAATAAATTGTGATCGTACTTGGCGGGTCGGAGTTTCTATTCCAATTTCTCATACTTGCATGCAAATGCACTGATCTAGCGCGCGAAACAGCGATTCCGCACAGTAATACACTTCTCAAACGAAGAATCGTCGAAACTGACATAGGTTCGAATAAATTGTGATCGTACTTGCCGGGTCGGAGTTTCTATTCCAATTTCGCATACTTGCATGCAAATGCACTGATATAGCACGCGAAACAGCGATTCCGCACAGAAATACACTTCTGAAACGAAGAATCGTCGAATCTGACATAAGCTCGAATAAATCGTGATCGTGCTTGCCGAATCGGAGTTTCCGTGCCAATTTCGCATATCTGCATACAAATGCACTGATCTAGCACGCAAAACAGCGATTCCGCACAGAAATACACTTCTGAAACGAAGAATCGTCGGATCTGACATAGGCTCGAATAAATTGTGATCGTGCTTGCCGGGTCGGAGTTTCTATTCCAATTTCGCAAACTTGCATGCAAATGCACTGATATAGCACGCGAAACAGCGATTCCGCACAGAAATACACTTCTGAAACGAAGAATCGTCGAATCTGACATAAGCTCGATTGAATCGTGGTCGTGCTTGCCGAATCGGAGTTTCCGTGCCAATTTCGCATACTTGAATGCAAATGCACTGATATAGCACGCGAAACAGCGATTCCGCACAGAAATACACTTCTGAAACGAAGAATCGTCGAATCTGACATAAGCTCGAATAAATCGTGATCGTGATTGCCGGGTCGGAGTTTCGATTCCAATTTCTCATACTTGCATGCAAATGCACTGATCTAGCGCGCGAAACAGCGATTCCGCACAGAAATACACTTCTCAAACGAAGAATCGTCGAATCTGACATAAGCTCGAATAAATCGTGATCGTGCTTGCCGAATCGGAGATTCCGTGCCAATTTCGCATATTTGCATACAAATGCACTGATCTAGCACGCTAAACAGAGATTCCGTACAGAAATTCATTTATGAAACGAATAATCGTCGAATCTGACATAGGCTCGAATATATTGTGATCGTGCTTGCCGGGTCGGAGTTTCAATTCCAATTTCGCATGCATGCAAATGCACTGATATAGGACGCGTAACAGCGATTCCGCACAGAAATACACTTCTGAAACGAAGAATCGTCGAATCTGACATAAACTCGAATAAATCGTGATCGTGATTGCCGGGTCGGAGTTTCTATTCCAATTTCTCATACTTGCATGCAAATGCACTGATCTAGCACGCGTAACAGCGATTCCGTACAGAAATTCATTTGTGAAACGAATAATCGTCGAATCTGACATAGGCTCGAATAAATTGTGATCGTGCTTGCCGGGTCGGAGTTTCAATTCCAATATCGCATGCATGCAAATGCACTGATATAGCACGCGAAACAGCGATTCCGCACTGAAATACACTTCTGAAACGAAGAATCGTCGAATCTGACATAAACTCGAATAAATCGTGATCGTGATTGCCGGGTCGGAGTTTCTATTCCAATTTCTCATACTTGCATGCAAATGCACTGATCTAGCGCGCGAAACAGCGATTCCGCAAAGAAATACACTTCTCAAACGAAGAATCGTCGAATCTGACATAAGGACGAATAAATCGTGGTCGTGCTTGCCGAATCGGAGTTTCCGTACCAATTTCGCATATTTGCATACAAATGCACTGATCTAGCTCGCGAAACAGCGATTCCGCACAGAAATTCATTTGTGAAACGAATAATCGTCGAATCTGACATAAGCTCGAATAAATCATGATCGTGCTTGCCAAATCGGAGTTTTCGTGCCAATTTCGCATATTTGCATGCAAATGCACTGAACTAGCGCGCGAAACAGCGATTCTGCACAGAAATACACTTCTGAAACGAAGAATCGTCGAAACTGACATAGGCTCGAATAAATTGTGATCGTGCTTGCCGGGTCGGAGTTTCTATTCCAATTTCGCATACTTGCATGCAAATGCACTGATATAGCACGCGAAACAGCGATTCCGCACAGAAATACACTTCTGAAACGAAGAATCGTCGAATCTGACATGAGCTCGAATGAATCGTGGTCGTGCTTGCCGAATCGGAGTTTCCGTGCCAATTTCGCATACTTGAATGCAAATGCACTGATATAGCACGCGAAACAGCGATTCCGCACAGAAATACACTTCTGAAACGAAGAATCGTCGAATCTGACATAAGCTCGAATAAATCGTGATCGTGATTGCCGGGTCGGAGTTTCGATTCCAATTTCTCATACTTGCATGCAAATGCACTGATCTAGCGCGCGAAACAGCGATTCCGCACAGAAATACACTTCTCAAACGAAGAATCGTCGAATCTGACATAAGCTCGAATAAATCGTGATCGTGCTTGCCGAATAGGAGATTCCGTGCCAATTTCGCATATTTGTATACAAATGCACTGATCTAGCACGCTAAACAGAGATTCCGTACAGAAATACACTTCTGAAACGAAGAATCGTCGAATCTGACATAAGCTCGAATAAATCGTGGTCGTGCTTGCCGAATCGGAGTTTCCGTGCCAATTTCGCATACTTGCATGCAAATGCACTGATCTAGCGCGCGAAACAGCGATTCCGCACAGAAATACACTTCTCAAACGAAGAATCGTCGAAACTGACATAGGCTCGAATAAATTGTGATCGTACTTGGCGGGTCGGAGTTTCTATTCCAATTTCTCATACTTGCATGCAAATGCACTGATCTAGCGCGCGAAACAGCGATTCCGCACAGTAATACACTTCTCAAACGAAGAATCGTCGAAACTGACATAGGTTCGAATAAATTGTGATCGTACTTGCCGGGTCGGAGTTTCTATTCCAATTTCGCATACTTGCATGCAAATGCACTGATATAGCACGCGAAACAGCGATTCCGCACAGAAATACACTTCTGAAACGAAGAATCGTCGAATCTGACATAAGCTCGAATAAATCGTGATCGTGCTTGCCGAATCGGAGTTTCCGTGCCAATTTCGCATATCTGCATACAAATGCACTGATCTAGCACGCAAAACAGCGATTCCGCACAGAAATACACTTCTGAAACGAAGAATCGTCGGATCTGACATAGGCTCGAAGAAATTGTGATCGTGCTTGCCGGGTCGGAGTTTCTATTCCAATTTCGCAAACTTGCATGCAAATGCACTGATATAGCACGCGAAACAGCGATTCCGCACAGAAATACACTTCTGAAACGAAGAATCGTCGAATCTGACATAAGCTCGATTGAATCGTGGTCGTGCTTGCCGAATCGGAGTTTCCGTGCCAATTTCGCATACTTGAATGCAAATGCACTGATATAGCACGCGAAACAGCGATTCCGCACAGAAATACACTTCTGAAACGAAGAATCGTCGAATCTGACATAAGCTCGAATAAATCGTGATCGTGATTGCCGGGTCGGAGTTTCGATTCCAATTTCTCATACTTGCATGCAAATGCACTGATCTAGCGCGCGAAACAGCGATTCCGCACAGAAATACACTTCTCAAACGAAGAATCGTCGAATCTGACATAAGCTCGAATAAATCGTGATCGTGCTTGCCGAATCGGAGATTCCGTGCCAATTTCGCATATTTGCATACAAATGCACTGATCTAGCACGCTAAACAGAGATTCCGTACAGAAATTCATTTATGAAACGAATAATCGTCGAATCTGACATAGGCTCGAATATATTGTGATCGTGCTTGCCGGGTCGGAGTTTCAATTCCAATTTCGCATGCATGCAAATGCACTGATATAGGACGCGTAACAGCGATTCCGCACAGAAATACACTTCTGAAACGAAGAATCGTCGAATCTGACATAAACTCGAATAAATCGTGATCGTGATTGCCGGGTCGGAGTTTCTATTCCAATTTCTCATACTTGCATGCAAATGCACTGATCTAGCACGCGTAACAGCGATTCCGTACAGAAATTCATTTGTGAAACGAATAATCGTCGAATCTGACATAGGCTCGAATAAATTGTGATCGTGCTTGCCGGGTCGGAGTTTCAATTCCAATATCGCATGCATGCAAATGCACTGATATAGCACGCGAAACAGCGATTCCGCACTGAAATACACTTCTGAAACGAAGAATCGTCGAATCTGACATAAGCTCGAATAAATCGTGATCGTGATTGCCGGGTCGGAGTTTCTATTCCAATTTCTCATACTTGCATGCAAATGCACTGATCTAGCGCGCGAAACAGCGATTCCGCACAGAAATACACTTCTCAAACGAAGAATCGTCGAATCTGACAATAAGGACGAATAAATCGTGGTCGTGATTGCCGGGTCGGAGTTTCTATTCCAATTTCTCATACTTGCATGCAAATGCACTGATCTAGCGCGCGAAACAGCGATTCGGCACAGAAATTCACTTCTCAAACGAAGAATCGTCGAATCTGACATAAGGACAAATAAATCGTGGTCGTGCTTGCCGAATCGGAGTTTCCGTACCAATTTCGCATATTTGCATACAAATGCACTGATCTAGCACGCTAAACAGCGATTCCGTACAGAAATTCATTTGTGAAACGAAGAATCGTCGAATCTGACATAAGCTCGAATAAATCGTGATCGTGATTGCCGGGTCGGAGTTTCGATTCCAATTTCTCATACTTGCATGCAAATGCACTGATCTAGCGCGCGAAACAGCGATTCCGCACAGAAATACACTTCTCAAACGAAGAATCGTCGAATCTGACATAAGCTCGAATAAATCGTGATCGTGCTTGCCGAATCGGAGATTCCGTGCCAATTTCGCATATTTGCATACAAATGCACTGATCTAGCACGCTAAACAGAGATTCCGTACAGAAATTCATTTGTGAAACGAATAATCGTCGAATCTGACATAGGCTCGAATAAATTGTGATCGTGCTTGCCGGGTCGGAGTTTCAATTCCAATTTCGCATGCATGCAAATGCACTGATATAGGACGCGTAACAGCGATTCCGCACAGAAATACACTTCTGAAACGAAGAATCGTCGAATCTGACATAAACTCGAATAAATCGTGATCGTGATTGCCGGGTCGGAGTTTCTATTCCAATTTCTCATACTTGCATGCAAATGCACTGATCTAGCGCGCGAAACAGCGATTCCGCACAGAAATACACTTCTCAAACGAAGAATCGTCGAATCTGACATAAGGACGAATAAATCGTGGTCGTGCTTGCCGAATCGGAGTTTCCGTACCAATTTCGCATATTTGCATACAAATGCACTGATCTAGCTCGCGAAACAGCGATTCCGCACAGAAATACACTTCTGAAACCAAGAATCGTCAAATCTGACATAAGCTCGAATAAATCGTGATCGTGCTTGCCGGGTCGGAGTTTCTATTCCAATTTGGCACACTTGTATGCAAATGCACTGATCTAGCACGCAAAACAGCGATTCCGCACAGAAATTCATTTGTGAAACGAATAATCGTCGAATCTGACATAAGCTCGAATAAATCATGATCGTGCTTGCCAAATCGGAGTTTTCGTGCCAATTTCGCATATTTGCATGCAAATGCACTGAACTAGCGCGCGAAACAGCGATTCTGCACAGAAATACACTTCTGAAACGAAGAATCGTCGAAACTGACATAGGCTCGAATAAATTGTGATCGTGCTTGCCGGGTCGGATTTTCTATTCCAATTTCTCATACTTGCATGCAAATGCACTGATCTAGCACGCTAAACAGCGATTCCGTACAGAAATTCATTTGTGAAACGAAGAATCGTCGAATCTGACATAAGCTCGAATAAATCGTGATCGTGATTGCCGGGTCGGAGTTTCTATTCCAATTTCGCATACTTGCATGCAAATGCACTGATATAGCACGCGAAACAGCGATTCCGCACAGAAATACACTTCTGAAACGAAGAATCGTCGAATCTGACATAAGCTCGAATGAATCGTGGTCGTGCTTGCCGAATCGGAGTTTCCGTTCCAATTTCGCATACTTGAATGCAAATGCACTGATATAGCACGCGAAACAGCGATTCCGCACAGAAATACACTTCTGAAACGAAGAATCGTCGAATCTGACATAAGCTCGAATGAATCGTGGTCGTGCTTGCCGAATCGGAGTTTCCGTGCCAATTTCGCATACTTGAATGCAAATGCACTGATATAGCACGCGAAACAGCGATTCCGCACAGAAATACACTTCTGAAACGAAGAATCGTCGAATCTGACATAAGCTCGAATAAATCGTGATCGTGATTGCCGGGTCGGAGTTTCGATTCCAATTTCTCATACTTGCATGCAAATGCACTGATCTAGCGCGCGAAACAGCGATTCCGCACAGAAATACACTTCTCAAACGAAGAATCGTCGAATCTGACATAAGCTCGAATAAATCGTGATCGTGATTGCCGGGTCGGATTTTCTATTCCAATTTCTCATACTTGCATGCAAATGCACTGATCTAGCGCGCGAAACAGCGATTCCGCACAGAAATACACTTCTCAAACGAAGAATCGTCGAATCTGACAATAAGGACGAATAAATCGTGGTCGTGATTGCCGAGTCGGAGTTTCTATTCCAATTTCTCATACTTGCATGCAAATGCACTGATCTAGCGCGCGAAACAGCGATTCGGCACAGAAATTCACTTCTCAAACGAAGAATCGTCGAATCTGACATAAGGACAAATAAATCGTGGTCGTGCTTGCCGAATCGGAGTTTCCGTACCAATTTCGCATATTTGCATACAAATGCACTGATCTAGCACGCTAAACAGCGATTCCGTACAGAAATTCATTTGTGAAACGAAGAATCGTCGAATCTGACATAAGCTCGAATAAATCGTGATCGTGCTTGCCGAATCGGAGTTTCCGTGCCAATTTCGCATATTTGCATACAAATGCACTGATCTAGCACGCTAAACAGCGATTCCGTACAGAAATTCATTTGTGAAACGAATAATCGTCGAATCTGACATAGGCTCGAATAAATTGTGATCGTGCTTGCCGGGTCGGAGTTTCAATTCCAATTTCGCATGCATGCAAATGCACTGATATAGGACGCGTAATAGCGATTCCGCACAGAAATACACTTCTGAAACGAAGAATCGTCGAATCTGACATAAGCTCGAATAAATCGTGGTCGTGCTTGCCGAATCGGAGTTTCCGTGCCAATTTCGCATACTTGCATGCAAATGCACTGATATAGCACGCGAAACAGCGATTCCGCACAGAAATACACTTCTGAAACGAAGAATCGTCGAATCTGACATAAGCTCGAATAAATCGTGGTCGTGCTTGCCGAATCGGAGTTTCCGTGCCAATTTCGCATACTTGCATGCAAATGCACTGATATAGCACGCGAAACAGCGATTCCGCACAGAAATACACTTCTGAAACGAAGAATCGTCGAATCTGACATAAGCTCGAATAAATCGTGATCGTGCTTGCCGAATCGGAGATTCCGTGCCAATTTCGCATATTTGCATACAAATGCACTGATCTAGCACGCTAAACAGAGATTCCGTACAGAAATTCATTTGTGAAACGAATAATCGTCGAATCTGACATAGGCTCGAATAAATTGTGATCGTGATTGCCGGGTCGGAGTTTCTATTCCAATTTCTCATACTTGCATGCAAATGCACTGATCTATCGCGCGAAACAGCGATTCCGCACAGAAATACACTTCTCAAACGAAGAATCGTCGAATCTGACATAAGGACGAATAAATCGTGGTCGTGCTTGCCGAATCGGAGTTTCCGTACCAATTTCGCATATTTGCATACAAATGCACTGATCTAGCTCGCGAAACAGCGATTCCGCACAGAAATACAATTCTGAAACCAAGAATCGTCAAATCTGACATAAGCTCGAATAAATCGTGATCGTGCTTGCCGGGTAGGAGTTTCTATTCCAATTTGGCACACTTGTCTGCAAATGCACTGATCTAGCACGCAAAACAGCGATTCCGCACAGAAATTCATTTGTGAAACGAATAATCGTCGAATCTGACATAAGCTCGAATAAATCATGATCGTGCTTGCCAAATCGGAGTTTTCGTGCCAATTTCGCATATTTGCATGCAAATGCACTGAACTAGCGCGCGAAACAGCGATTCTGCACAGAAATACACTTCTGAAACGAAGAATCGTCGAAACTGACATAGGCTCGAATAAATTGTGATCGTGCTTGCCGGGTCGGATTTTCTATTCCAATTTCGCATACTTGCATGCAAATGCACTGATATAGCACGCGAAACAGCGATTCCGCACAGAAATACACTTCTGAAACGAAGAATCGTCGAATCTGACATAAGCTCGAATAAATCGTGGTCGTGCTTGCCGAATCGGAGTTTCCGTGCCAATTTCGCATACTTGCATGCAAATGCACTGATATAGCACGCGAAACAGCGATTCCGCACAGAAATACACTTCTGAAACGAAGAATCGTCGAATCTGACATAAGCTCGAATAAATCGTGGTCGTGCTTGCCGAATCGGAGTTTCCGTGCCAATTTCGCATACTTGCATGCAAATGCACTGATATAGCACGCGAAACAGCGATTCCGCACAGAAATACACTTCTGAAACGAAGAATCGTCGAATCTGACATAAGCTCGAATAAATCGTGATCGTGATTGCCGGGTCGGAGTTTCTATTCCAATTTCTCATAGTTGCATGCAAATGCACTGATCTAGCACGCTAAACAGCGATTCCGTACAGAAATTCATTTGTGAAACGAAGAATCGTCGAATCTGACATAAGCTCGAATAAATCGTGATCGTGCTTGCCGAATCGGAGTTTCCGTGCCAATTTCGCATATTTGCATACAAATGCACTGATCTAGCACGCTAAACAGCGATTCCGTACAGAAATTCATTTGTGAAACGAATAATCGTCGAATCTGACATAGGCTCGAATAAATTGTGATCGTGCTTGCCGGGTCGGAGTTTCAATTCCAATTTCGCATGCATGCAAATGCACTGATATAGGACGCGTAATAGCGATTCCGCACAGAAATACACTTCTGAAACGAAGAATCGTCGAATCTGACATAAACTCGAATAAATCGTGATCGTGATTGCCGGGTCGGAGTTTCTATTCCAATTTCTCATACTTGAATGCAAATGCACTGATCTAGCGCGCGAAATAGCGATTCCGCACAGAAATACACTTCTGAAACGAAGAATCGTCGAATCTGACATAAGCTCGAATAAATCGTGATCGTGATTGCCGGGTCGGAGTTTCTATTCCAATTTCTCATACTTGCATGCAAATGCACTGATCTAGAGCGCGAAACAGCGGTTCCGCACAGTAATACACTTCTCAAACGAAGAATCGTCGAAACTGACATAGGCTCGAATAAATTGTGATCGTACTTGCCGGGTCGGAGTTTCTATTCCAATTTCGCATACTTGCATGCAAATGCACTGATATAGCACGCGAAACAGCGATTCCGCACAGAAATACACTTCTGAAACGAAGAATCGTCGAATCTGACATAAGCTCGAATAAATCGTGGTCGTGCTTGCCGAATCGGAGTTTCCGTGCCAATTTCGCATACTTGCATGCAAATGCACTGATATAGCACGCGAAACAGCGATTCCGCACAGAAATACACTTCTGAAACGAAGAATCGTCGAATCTGACATAAGCTCGAATAAATCGTGGTCGTGCTTGCCGAATCGGAGTTTCCGTGCCAATTTCGCATACTTGCATGCAAATGCACTGATATAGCACGCGAAACAGCGATTCCGCACAGAAATACACTTCTGAAACGAAGAATCGTCGAATCTGACATAAGCTCGAATAAATCGTGATCGTGCTTGCCGAATCGGAGATTCCGTGCCAATTTCGCATATTTGCATACAAATGCACTGATCTAGCACGCTAAACAGAGATTCCGTACAGAAATTCATTTGTGAAACGAATAATCGTCGAATCTGACATAGGCTCGAATAAATTGTGATCGTGATTGCCGGGTCGGAGTTTCTATTCCAATTTCTCATACTTGCATGCAAATGCACTGATCTATCGCGCGAAACAGCGATTCCGCACAGAAATACACTTCTCAAACGAAGAATCGTCGAATCTGACATAAGGACGAATAAATCGTGGTCGTGCTTGCCGAATCGGAGTTTCCGTACCAATTTCGCATATTTGCATACAAATGCACTGATCTAGCTCGCGAAACAGCGATTCCGCACAGAAATACAATTCTGAAACCAAGAATCGTCAAATCTGACATAAGCTCGAATAAATCGTGATCGTGCTTGCCGGGTCGGAGTTTCTATTCCAATTTGGCACACTTGTATGCAAATGCACTGATCTAGCACGCAAAACAGCGATTCCGCACAGAAATTCATTTGTGAAACGAATAATCGTCGAATCTGACATAAGCTCGAATAAATCATGATCGTGCTTGCCAAATCGGAGTTTTCGTGCCAATTTCGCATATTTGCATGCAAATGCACTGAACTAGCGCGCGAAACAGCGATTCTGCACAGAAATACACTTCTGAAACGAAGAATCGTCGAAACTGACATAGGCTCGAATAAATTGTGATCGTGCTTGCCGGGTCGGATTTTCTATTCCAATTTCGCATACTTGCATACAAATGCACTGATATAGCACGCGAAACAGCGATTCCGCACAGAAATACACTTCTGAAACGAAGAATCGTCGAATCTGACATAAGCTCGAATAAATCGTGGTCGTGCTTGCCGAATCGGAGTTTCCGTGCCAATTTCGCATACTTGCATGCAAATGCACTGATATAGCACGCGAAACAGCGATTCCGCACAGAAATACACTTCTGAAACGAAGAATCGTCGAATCTGACATAAGCTCGAATAAATCGTGGTCGTGCTTGCCGAATCGGAGTTTCCGTGCCAATTTCGCATACTTGCATGCAAATGCACTGATATAGCACGCGAAACAGCGATTCCGCACAGAAATACACTTCTGAAACGAAGAATCGTCGAATCTGACATAAGCTCGAATAAATCGTGATCGTGATTGCCGGGTCGGAGTTTCTATTCCAATTTCTCATATATGCATGCAAATGCACTGATCTAGCGCGCGAAACAGCGATTCCGCACAGAAATACACTTCTCAAACGAAGAATCGTCGAATCTGACATAAGGACAAATAAATCGTGGTCGTGCTTGCCGAATCGGAGTTTCCGTACCAATTTCGCATATTTGCATACAAATGCACTGATCTAGCACGCTAAACAGCGATTCCGTACAGAAATTCATTTGTGAAACGAAGAATCGTCGAATCTGACATAAGCTCGAATAAATCGTGATCGTGATTGCCGGGTCGGAGTTTCGATTCCAATTTCTCATACTTGCATGCAAATGCACTGATCTAGCGCGCGAAACAGCGATTCCGCACAGAAATACACTTCTCAAACGAAGAATCGTCGAATCTGACATAAGCTCGAATAAATCGTGATCGTGCTTGCCGAATCGGAGATTCCGTGCCAATTTCGCATATTTGCATACAAATGCACTGATCTAGCACGCTAAACAGAGATTCCGTACAGAAATTCATTTGTGAAACGAATAATCGTCGAATCTGACATAGGCTCGAATAAATTGTGATCGTGCTTGCCGGGTCGGAGTTTCAATTCCAATTTCGCATGCATGCAAATGCACTGATATAGGACGCGTAACAGCGATTCCGCACAGAAATACACTTCTGAAACGAAGAATCGTCGAATCTGACATAAACTCGAATAAATCGTGATCGTGATTGCCGGGTCGGAGTTTCTATTCCAATTTCTCATACTTGCATGCAAATGCACTGATCTAGCGCGCGAAACAGCGATTCCGCACAGAAATACACTTCTCAAACGAAGAATCGTCGAATCTGACATAAGGACGAATAAATCGTGGTCGTGCTTGCCGAATCGGAGTTTCCGTACCAATTTCGCATATTTGCATACAAATGCACTGATCTAGCTCGCGAAACAGCGATTCCGCACAGGAATACACTTCTGAAACCAAGAATCGTCAAATCTGACATAAGCTCGAATAAATCGTGATCGTGCTTGCCGGGTCGGAGTTTCTATTCCAATTTGGCACACTTGTATGCAAATGCACTGATCTAGCACGCAAAACAGCGATTCCGCACAGAAATTCATTTGTGAAACGAATAATCGTCGAATCTGACATAAGCTCGAATAAATCATGATCGTGCTTGCCAAATCGGAGTTTTCGTGCCAATTTCGCATATTTGCATGCAAATGCACTGAACTAGCGCGCGAAACAGCGATTCTGCACAGAAATACACTTCTGAAACGAAGAATCGTCGAAACTGACATAGGCTCGAATAAATTGTGATCGTGCTTGCCGGGTCGGATTTTCTATTCCAATTTCTCATACTTGCATGCAAATGCACTGATCTAGCACGCTAAACAGCGATTCCGTACAGAAATTCATTTGTGAAACGAAGAATCGTCGAATCTGACATAAGCTCGAATAAATCGTGATCGTGATTGCCGGGTCGGAGTTTCTATTCCAATTTCGCATACTTGCATGCAAATGCACTGATATAGCACGCGAAACAGCGATTCCGCACAGAAATACACTTCTGAAACGAAGAATCGTCGAATCTGACATAAGCTCGAATGAATCGTGGTCGTGCTTGCCGAATCGGAGTTTCCGTTCCAATTTCGCATACTTGAATGCAAATGCACTGATATAGCACGCGAAACAGCGATTCCGCACAGAAATACACTTCTGAAACGAAGAATCGTCGAATCTGACATAAGCTCGAATGAATCGTGGTCGTGCTTGCCGAATCGGAGTTTCCGTGCCAATTTCGCATACTTGAATGCAAATGCACTGATATAGCACGCGAAACAGCGATTCCGCACAGAAATACACTTCTGAAACGAAGAATCGTCGAATCTGACATAAGCTCGAATAAATCGTGATCGTGATTGCCGGGTCGGAGTTTCGATTCCAATTTCTCATACTTGCATGCAAATGCACTGATCTAGCGCGCGAAACAGCGATTCCGCACAGAAATACACTTCTCAAACGAAGAATCGTCGAATCTGACATAAGCTCGAATAAATCGTGATCGTGATTGCCGGGTCGGATTTTCTATTCCAATTTCTCATACTTGCATGCAAATGCACTGATCTAGCGCGCGAAACAGCGATTCCGCACAGAAATACACTTCTCAAACGAAGAATCGTCGAATCTGACAATAAGGACGAATAAATCGTGGTCGTGATTGCCGAGTCGGAGTTTCTATTCCAATTTCTCATACTTGCATGCAAATGCACTGATCTAGCGCGCGAAACAGCGATTCGGCACAGAAATTCACTTCTCAAACGAAGAATCGTCGAATCTGACATAAGGACAAATAAATCGTGGTCGTGCTTGCCGAATCGGAGTTTCCGTACCAATTTCGCATATTTGCATACAAATGCACTGATCTAGCACGCTAAACAGCGATTCCGTACAGAAATTCATTTGTGAAACGAAGAATCGTCGAATCTGACATAAGCTCGAATAAATCGTGATCGTGCTTGCCGAATCGGAGTTTCCGTGCCAATTTCGCATATTTGCATACAAATGCACTGATCTAGCACGCTAAACAGCGATTCCGTACAGAAATTCATTTGTGAAACGAATAATCGTCGAATCTGACATAGGCTCGAATAAATTGTGATCGTGCTTGCCGGGTCGGAGTTTCAATTCCAATTTCGCATGCATGCAAATGCACTGATATAGGACGCGTAATAGCGATTCCGCACAGAAATACACTTCTGAAACGAAGAATCGTCGAATCTGACATAAACTCGAATAAATCGTGATCGTGATTGCCGGGTCGGAGTTTCTATTCCAATTTCTCATACTTGAATGCAAATGCACTGATCTAGCGCGCGAAATAGCGATTCCGCACAGAAATACACTTCTGAAACGAAGAATCGTCGAATCTGACATAAGCTCGAATAAATCGTGATCGTGATTGCCGGGTCGGAGTTTCTATTCCAATTTCTCATACTTGCATGCAAATGCACTGATCTAGAGCGCGAAACAGCGGTTCCGCACAGTAATACACTTCTCAAACGAAGAATCGTCGAAACTGACATAGGCTCGAATAAATTGTGATCGTACTTGCCGGGTCGGAGTTTCTATTCCAATTTCGCATACTTGCATGCAAATGCACTGATATAGCACGCGAAACAGCGATTCCGCACAGAAATACACTTCTGAAACGAAGAATCGTCGAATCTGACATAAGCTCGAATAAATCGTGGTCGTGCTTGCCGAATCGGAGTTTCCGTGCCAATTTCGCATACTTGCATGCAAATGCACTGATATAGCACGCGAAACAGCGATTCCGCACAGAAATACACTTCTGAAACGAAGAATCGTCGAATCTGACATAAGCTCGAATAAATCGTGGTCGTGCTTGCCGAATCGGAGTTTCCGTGCCAATTTCGCATACTTGCATGCAAATGCACTGATATAGCACGCGAAACAGCGATTCCGCACAGAAATACACTTCTGAAACGAAGAATCGTCGAATCTGACATAAGCTCGAATAAATCGTGATCGTGCTTGCCGAATCGGAGATTCCGTGCCAATTTCGCATATTTGCATACAAATGCACTGATCTAGCACGCTAAACAGAGATTCCGTACAGAAATTCATTTGTGAAACGAATAATCGTCGAATCTGACATAGGCTCGAATAAATTGTGATCGTGATTGCCGGGTCGGAGTTTCTATTCCAATTTCTCATACTTGCATGCAAATGCACTGATCTATCGCGCGAAACAGCGATTCCGCACAGAAATACACTTCTCAAACGAAGAATCGTCGAATCTGACATAAGGACGAATAAATCGTGGTCGTGCTTGCCGAATCGGAGTTTCCGTACCAATTTCGCATATTTGCATACAAATGCACTGATCTAGCTCGCGAAACAGCGATTCCGCACAGAAATACAATTCTGAAACCAAGAATCGTCAAATCTGACATAAGCTCGAATAAATCGTGATCGTGCTTGCCGGGTCGGAGTTTCTATTCCAATTTGGCACACTTGTATGCAAATGCACTGATCTAGCACGCAAAACAGCGATTCCGCACAGAAATTCATTTGTGAAACGAATAATCGTCGAATCTGACATAAGCTCGAATAAATCATGATCGTGCTTGCCAAATCGGAGTTTTCGTGCCAATTTCGCATATTTGCATGCAAATGCACTGAACTAGCGCGCGAAACAGCGATTCTGCACAGAAATACACTTCTGAAACGAAGAATCGTCGAAACTGACATAGGCTCGAATAAATTGTGATCGTGCTTGCCGGGTCGGATTTTCTATTCCAATTTCGCATACTTGCATGCAAATGCACTGATATAGCACGCGAAACAGCGATTCCGCACAGAAATACACTTCTGAAACGAAGAATCGTCGAATCTGACATAAGCTCGAATAAATCGTGGTCGTGCTTGCCGAATCGGAGTTTCCGTGCCAATTTCGCATACTTGCATGCAAATGCACTGATATAGCACGCGAAACAGCGATTCCGCACAGAAATACACTTCTGAAACGAAGAATCGTCGAATCTGACATAAGCTCGAATAAATCGTGGTCGTGCTTGCCGAATCGGAGTTTCCGTGCCAATTTCGCATACTTGCATGCAAATGCACTGATATAGCACGCGAAACAGCGATTCCGCACAGAAATACACTTCTGAAACGAAGAATCGTCGAATCTGACATAAGCTCGAATAAATCGTGATCGTGATTGCCGGGTCGGAGTTTCTATTCCAATTTCTCATAGTTGCATGCAAATGCACTGATCTAGCACGCTAAACAGCGATTCCGTACAGAAATTCATTTGTGAAACGAAGAATCGTCGAATCTGACATAAGCTCGAATAAATCGTGATCGTGCTTGCCGAATCGGAGTTTCCGTGCCAATTTCGCATATTTGCATACAAATGCACTGATCTAGCACGCTAAACAGCGATTCCGTACAGAAATTCATTTGTGAAACGAATAATCGTCGAATCTGACATAGGCTCGAATAAATTGTGATCGTGCTTGCCGGGTCGGAGTTTCAATTCCAATTTCGCATGCATGCAAATGCACTGATATAGGACGCGTAATAGCGATTCCGCACAGAAATACACTTCTGAAACGAAGAATCGTCGAATCTGACATAAACTCGAATAAATCGTGATCGTGATTGCCGGGTCGGAGTTTCTATTCCAATTTCTCATACTTGAATGCAAATGCACTGATCTAGCGCGCGAAATAGCGATTCCGCACAGAAATACACTTCTGAAACGAAGAATCGTCGAATCTGACATAAGCTCGAATAAATCGTGATCGTGATTGCCGGGTCGGAGTTTCTATTCCAATTTCTCATACTTGCATGCAAATGCACTGATCTAGAGCGCGAAACAGCGATTCCGCACAGAAATACACTTCTGAAACGAAGAATCGTCGAATCTGACATAAGCTCGAATAAATCGTGGTCGTGCTTGCCGAATCGGAGTTTCCGTGCCAATTTCGCATACTTGCATGCAAATGCACTGATATAGCACGCGAAACAGCGATTCCGCACAGAAATACACTTCTGAAACGAAGAATCGTCGAATCTGACATAAGCTCGAATAAATCGTGGTCGTGCTTGCCGAATCGGAGTTTCCGTGCCAATTTCGCATACTTGCATGCAAATGCACTGATATAGCACGCGAAACAGCGATTCCGCACAGAAATACACTTCTGAAACGAAGAATCGTCGAATCTGACATAAGCTCGAATAAATCGTGATCGTGCTTGCCGAATCGGAGATTCCGTGCCAATTTCGCATATTTGCATACAAATGCACTGATCTAGCACGCTAAACAGAGATTCCGTACAGAAATTCATTTGTGAAACGAATAATCGTCGAATCTGACATAGGCTCGAATAAATTGTGATCGTGATTGCCGGGTCGGAGTTTCTATTCCAATTTCTCATACTTGCATGCAAATGCACTGATCTATCGCGCGAAACAGCGATTCCGCACAGAAATACACTTCTCAAACGAAGAATCGTCGAATCTGACATAAGGACGAATAAATCGTGGTCGTGCTTGCCGAATCGGAGTTTCCGTACCAATTTCGCATATTTGCATACAAATGCACTGATCTAGCTCGCGAAACAGCGATTCCGCACAGAAATACAATTCTGAAACCAAGAATCGTCAAATCTGACATAAGCTCGAATAAATCGTGATCGTGCTTGCCGGGTCGGAGTTTCTATTCCAATTTGGCACACTTGTATGCAAATGCACTGATCTAGCACGCAAAACAGCGATTCCGCACAGAAATTCATTTGTGAAACGAATAATCGTCGAATCTGACATAAGCTCGAATAAATCATGATCGTGCTTGCCAAATCGGAGTTTTCGTGCCAATTTCGCATATTTGCATGCAAATGCACTGAACTAGCGCGCGAAACAGCGATTCTGCACAGAAATACACTTCTGAAACGAAGAATCGTCGAAACTGACATAGGCTCGAATAAATTGTGATCGTGCTTGCCGGGTCGGATTTTCTATTCCAATTTCGCATACTTGCATGCAAATGCACTGATATAGCACGCGAAACAGCGATTCCGCACAGAAATACACTTCTGAAACGAAGAATCGTCGAATCTGACATAAGCTCGAATAAATCGTGGTCGTGCTTGCCGAATCGGAGTTTCCGTGCCAATTTCGCATACTTGCATGCAAATGCACTGATATAGCACGCGAAACAGCGATTCCGCACAGAAATACACTTCTGAAACGAAGAATCGTCGAATCTGACATAAGCTCGAATAAATCGTGGTCGTGCTTGCCGAATCGGAGTTTCCGTGCCAATTTCGCATACTTGCATGCAAATGCACTGATATAGCACGCGAAACAGCGATTCCGCACAGAAATACACTTCTGAAACGAAGAATCGTCGAATCTGACATAAGCTCGAATAAATCGTGATCGTGATTGCCGGGTCGGAGTTTCTATTCCAATTTCTCATAGTTGCATGCAAATGCACTGATCTAGCGCGCGAAACAGCGATTCCGCACAGAAATACACTTCTCAAACGAAGAATCGTCGAAACTGACATAGGCTCGAATAAATTGTGATCGTACTTGGCGGGTCGGAGTTTCTATTCCAATTTCTCATACTTGCATGCAAATGCACTGATCTAGCTCGCGAAACAGCGATTCCGCACAGTAATACACTTCTCAAACGAAGAATCGTCGAAACTGACATAGGCTCGAATAAATTGTGATCGTACTTGCCGGGTCGGAGTTTCTATTCCAATTTCGCATACTTGCATGCAAATGCACTGATATAGCACGCGAAACAGCGATTCCGCACAGAAATACACTTCTGAAACGAAGAATCGTCGAATCTGACATAAGCTCGAATAAATCGTGGTCGTGCTTGCCGAATCGGAGTTTCCGTGCCAATTTCGCATACTTGCATGCAAATGCACTGATATAGCACGCGAAACAGCGATTCCGCACAGAAATACACTTCTCAAACGAAGAATCGTCGAAACTGACATAGGCTCGAATAAATTGTGATCGTACTTGGCGGGTCGGAGTTTCTATTCCAATTTCTCATACTTGCATGCAAATGCACTGATCTAGCGCGCGAAACAGCGATTCCGCACAGTAATACACTTCTCAAACGAAGAATCGTCGAAACTGACATAGGCTCGAATAAATTGTGATCGTACTTGCCGGGTCGGAGTTTCTATTCCAATTTCGCATACTTGCATGCAAATGCACTGATATAGCACGCGAAACAGCGATTCCGCACAGAAATACACTTCTGAAACGAAGAATCGTCGAATCTGACATAAGCTCGAATAAATCGTGGTCGTGCTTGCCGAATCGGAGTTTCCGTGCCAATTTCGCATACTTGCATGCAAATGCACTGATCTAGCGCGCGAAACAGCGATTCCGCACAGAAATACACTTCTCAAACGAAGAATCGTCGAAACTGCCATAGGCTCGAATAAATTGTGATCCTACTTGGCGGGTCGGAGTTTCTATTCCAATTTCTCATACTTGCATGCAAATGCACAAATCTAGCGCGCGAAACAGCGATTCCGAACAGTAATACACTTCTCAAACGAAGAATCGTCGAAACTGACATAGGTTCGAATAAATTGTGATCGTACTTGCCGGGTCGGAGTTTCTATTCCAATTTCGCATACTTGCATGCAAATGCACTGATATAGCACGCGAAACAGCGATTCCGCACAGAAATACACTTCTGAAACGAAGAATCGGCGAATCTGACATAAGCTCGAATAAATCGTGGTCGTGCTTGCCGAATCGGAGTTTCCGTGCCAATTTCGTATACTTGCATGCAAATGCACTGATATAGCACGCGAAACAGCGATTCCGCACAGAAATACACTTCTGAAACGAAGAATCGTCGAATCTGACATAAGCTCGAATAAATCGTGGTCGTGCTTGCCGAATCGGAGTTTCCGTACCAATTTCGCATATTTGCATACAAATGCACTGATCTAGCACGCTAAACAGCGATTCCGTACAGAAATTCATTTGTGAAACGAATAATCGTTGAATCTGACATAAGCTCGAATAAATCATGATCGTGCTTGCCAAATCGGAGTTTTCGTGCCAATTTCGCATATTAGCATGCAAATGCACTGATCTAGCGCGCGAAACAGCGATTCCGCACAGAAATACACTTCTGAAACGAAGAATCGTCGAATCTGACATAAGCTCGAATAAATCGTGATCGTGCTTGCCGAATCGGAGTTTCCGTGCAAATTTCGCATATTTGCATACAAATGCACTGATCTAGCACGCTAAACAGCGATTCCGTACAGAAATACACTTCTCAAACGAAGAATCGTCGAATCTGACATAGGCTCGAATAAATTGTGATCGTGCTTGCCGGGTCGGAGTTTCAATTCCAATTTCGCATGCATGCAAATGCACTGATATAGGACGCGTAACAGCGATTCCGCACAGAAATACACTTCTGAAACGAAGAATCGTCGAATCTGACATAAACTCGAATAAATCGTGATCGTGATTGCCGGGTCGGAGTTTCTATTCCAATTTCTCATACTTGCATGCAAATGCACTGATCTAGCGCGCGAAACAGCGATTCCGCACAGAAATACACTTCTGAAACGAAGAATCGTCGAATCTGACATAAGCTCGAATAAATCGTGGTCGTGCTTGCCGAATCGGAGTTTCCGTGCCAATTTCGCATATTTGCATACAAATGCACTGATCTAGCACGCGTAACAGCGATTCCGTACAGAAATTCATTTGTGAAACGAATAATCGTCGAATCTGACATAGGCTCGAATAAATTGTGAACGTGCTTGCCGGGTCGGAGTTTCAATTCCAATTTCGCATGCATGCAAATGCACTGATATAGCACGCGAAACAGCGATTCCGCACAGAAATACACTTCTCAAACGAAGAATCGTCGAAACTGACATAGGCTCGAATAAATTGTGATCGTACTTGGCGGGTCGGAGTTTCTATTCCAATTTCTCATACTTGCATGCAAATGCACTGATCTAGCGCGCGAAACAGCGATTCCGCACAGTAATACACTTCTCAAACGAAGAATCGTCGAAACTGACATAGGCTCGAATAAATTGTGATCGTAATTGCCGGGTCGGAGTTTCTATTCCAATTTCGCATACTTGCATGCAAATGCACTGATATAGCACGCGAAACAGCGATTCCGCACAGAAATACACTTCTGAAACGAAGAATCGTCGAATCTGACATAAGCTCTAATAAGTCGTGGTCGTGCTTGCCGAATCGGAGTTTCCGTGCCAATTTCGCATACTTGCATGCAAATGCACTGATATAGCACGCGAAACAGCGATTCCGCACAGAAATACACTTCTGAAACGAAGAATCGTCGAATCTGACATAAGCTCGAATAAATCGTGATCGTTATTGCCGGGTCGGAGTTTCTATTCCAATTTCTCATAGTTGCATGCAAATGCACTGATCTAGCACGCGAAACAGCGATTCCGCACAGAAATACACTTCTCAAACGAAGAATCGTCGAAACTGACATAGGCTCGAATAAATTGTGATCGTACTTGGCGGGTCGGAGTTTCTATTCCAATTTCTCATACTTGCATGCAAATGCACTGATCTAGCGCGCGAAACAGCGATTCCGCACAGTAATACACTTCTCAAACGAAGAATCGTCGAAACTGACATAGGTTCGAATAAATTGTGATCGTACTTGCCGGGTCGGAGTTTCTATTCCAATTTCGCATACTTGCATGCAAATGCACTGATATAGCACGCGAAACAGCGATTCCGCACAGAAATACACTTCTGAAACGAAGAATCGTCGAATCTGACATAAGCTCGAATAAATCGTGATCGTGCTTGCCGAATCGGAGTTTCCGTGCCAATTTCGCATATCTGCATACAAATGCACTGATCTAGCACGCAAAACAGCGATTCCGCACAGAAATACACTTCTGAAACGAAGAATCGTCGGATCTGACATAGGCTCGAAGAAATTGTGATCGTGCTTGCCGGGTCGGAGTTTCTATTCCAATTTCGCAAACTTGCATGCAAATGCACTGATATAGCACGCGAAACAGCGATCCGCACAGAAATACACTTCTGAAACGAAGAATCGTCGAATCTGACAAAAGCTAGATTGAATCGTGGTCGTGCTTGCCGAATCGGAGTTTCCGTGCCAATTTCGCATACTTGAATGCAAATGCACTGATATAGCACGCGAAACAGCGATTCCGCACAGAAATACACTTCTGAAACGAAGAATCGTCGAATCTGACATAAGCTCGAATAAATCGTGATCGTGATTGCCGGGTCGGAGTTTCGATTCCAATTTCTCATACTTGCATGCAAATGCACTGATCTAGCGCGCGAAACGGCGATTCCGCACAGAAATACACTTCTCAAACGAAGAATCGTCGAATCTGACATAAGCTCGAATAAATCGTGATCGTGCTTGCCGAATCGGAGATTCCGTGCCAATTTCGCATATTTGCATACAAATGCACTGATCTAGCACGCTAAACAGAGATTCCGTACAGAAATTCATTTATGAAACGAATAATCGTCGAATCTGACATAGGCTCGAATATATTGTGATCGTGCTTGCCGGGTCGGAGTTTCAATTCCAATTTCGCATGCATGCAAATGCACTGATATAGGACGCGTAACAGCGATTCCGCACAGAAATACACTTCTGAAACGAAGAATCGTCGAATCTGACATAAACTCGAATAAATCGTGATCGTGATTGCCGGGTCGGAGTTTCTATTCCAATTTCTCATACTTGCATGCAAATGCACTGATCTAGCACGCGTAACAGCGATTCCGTACAGAAATTCATTTGTGAAACGAATAATCGTCGAATCTGACATAGGCTCGAATAAATTGTGATCGTGCTTGCCGGGTCGGAGTTTCAATTCCAATATCGCATGCATGCAAATGCACTGATATAGCACGCGAAACAGCGATTCCGCACTGAAATACACTTCTGAAACGAAGAATCGTCGAATCTGACATAAGCTCGAATAAATCGTGATCGTGATTGCCGGGTCGGAGTTTCTATTCCAATTTCTCATACTTGCATGCAAATGCACTGATCTAGCGCGCGAAACAGCGATTCCGCACAGAAATACACTTCTCAAACGAAGAATCGTCGAATCTGACAATAAGGACGAATAAATCGTGGTCGTGATTGCCGGGTCGGAGTTTCTATTCCAATTTCTCATACTTGCATGCAAATGCACTGATCTAGCGCGCGAAACAGCGATTCGGCACAGAAATTCACTTCTCAAACGAAGAATCGTCGAATCTGACATAAGGACAAATAAATCGTGGTCGTGCTTGCCGAATCGGAGTTTCCGTACCAATTTCGCATATTTGCATACAAATGCACTGATCTAGCACGCTAAACAGCGATTCCGTACAGAAATTCATTTGTGAAACGAAGAATCGTCGAATCTGACATAAGCTCGAATAAATCGTGATCGTGATTGCCGGGTCGGAGTTTCGATTCCAATTTCTCATACTTGCATGCAAATGCACTGATCTAGCGCGCGAAACAGCGATTCCGCACAGAAATACACTTCTCAAACGAAGAATCGTCGAATCTGACATAAGCTCGAATAAATCGTGATCGTGCTTGCCGAATCGGAGATTCCGTGCCAATTTCGCATATTTGCATACAAATGCACTGATCTAGCACGCTAAACAGAGATTCCGTACAGAAATTCATTTGTGAAACGAATAATCGTCGAATCTGACATAGGCTCGAATAAATTGTGATCGTGCTTGCCGGGTCGGAGTTTCAATTCCAATTTCGCATGCATGCAAATGCACTGATATAGGACGCGTAACAGCGATTCCGCACAGAAATACACTTCTGAAACGAAGAATCGTCGAATCTGACATAAACTCGAATAAATCGTGATCGTGATTGCCGGGTCGGAGTTTCTATTCCAATTTCTCATACTTGCATGCAAATGCACTGATCTAGCGCGCGAAACAGCGATTCCGCACAGAAATACACTTCTCAAACGAAGAATCGTCGAATCTGACATAAGGACGAATAAATCGTGGTCGTGCTTGCCGAATCGGAGTTTCCGTACCAATTTCGCATATTTGCATACAAATGCACTGATCTAGCTCGCGAAACAGCGATTCCGCACAGAAATACACTTCTGAAACCAAGAATCGTCAAATCTGACATAAGCTCGAATAAATCGTGATCGTGCTTGCCGGGTCGGAGTTTCTATTCCAATTTGGCACACTTGTATGCAAATGCACTGATCTAGCACGCAAAACAGCGATTCCGCACAGAAATTCATTTGTGAAACGAATAATCGTCGAATCTGACATAAGCTCGAATAAATCATGATCGTGCTTGCCAAATCGGAGTTTTCGTGCCAATTTCGCATATTTGCATGCAAATGCACTGAACTAGCGCGCGAAACAGCGATTCTGCACAGAAATACACTTCTGAAACGAAGAATCGTCGAAACTGACATAGGCTCGAATAAATTGTGATCGTGCTTGCCGGGTCGGATTTTCTATTCCAATTTCTCATACTTGCATGCAAATGCACTGATCTAGCACGCTAAACAGCGATTCCGTACAGAAATTCATTTGTGAAACGAAGAATCGTCGAATCTGACATAAGCTCGAATAAATCGTGATCGTGATTGCCGGGTCGGAGTTTCTATTCCAATTTCGCATACTTGCATGCAAATGCACTGATATAGCACGCGAAACAGCGATTCCGCACAGAAATACACTTCTGAAACGAAGAATCGTCGAATCTGACATAAGCTCGAATGAATCGTGGTCGTGCTTGCCGAATCGGAGTTTCCGTTCCAATTTCGCATACTTGAATGCAAATGCACTGATATAGCACGCGAAACAGCGATTCCGCACAGAAATACACTTCTGAAACGAAGAATCGTCGAATCTGACATAAGCTCGAATGAATCGTGGTCGTGCTTGCCGAATCGGAGTTTCCGTGCCAATTTCGCATACTTGAATGCAAATGCACTGATATAGCACGCGAAACAGCGATTCCGCACAGAAATACACTTCTGAAACGAAGAATCGTCGAATCTGACATAAGCTCGAATAAATCGTGATCGTGATTGCCGGGTCGGAGTTTCGATTCCAATTTCTCATACTTGCATGCAAATGCACTGATCTAGCGCGCGAAACAGCGATTCCGCACAGAAATACACTTCTCAAACGAAGAATCGTCGAATCTGACATAAGCTCGAATAAATCGTGATCGTGATTGCCGGGTCGGATTTTCTATTCCAATTTCTCATACTTGCATGCAAATGCACTGATCTAGCGCGCGAAACAGCGATTCCGCACAGAAATACACTTCTCAAACGAAGAATCGTCGAATCTGACAATAAGGACGAATAAATCGTGGTCGTGATTGCCGAGTCGGAGTTTCTATTCCAATTTCTCATACTTGCATGCAAATGCACTGATCTAGCGCGCGAAACAGCGATTCGGCACAGAAATTCACTTCTCAAACGAAGAATCGTCGAATCTGACATAAGGACAAATAAATCGTGGTCGTGCTTGCCGAATCGGAGTTTCCGTACCAATTTCGCATATTTGCATACAAATGCACTGATCTAGCACGCTAAACAGCGATTCCGTACAGAAATTCATTTGTGAAACGAAGAATCGTCGAATCTGACATAAGCTCGAATAAATCGTGATCGTGCTTGCCGAATCGGAGTTTCCGTGCCAATTTCGCATATTTGCATACAAATGCACTGATCTAGCACGCTAAACAGCGATTCCGTACAGAAATTCATTTGTGAAACGAATAATCGTCGAATCTGACATAGGCTCGAATAAATTGTGATCGTGCTTGCCGGGTCGGAGTTTCAATTCCAATTTCGCATGCATGCAAATGCACTGATATAGGACGCGTAATAGCGATTCCGCACAGAAATACACTTCTGAAACGAAGAATCGTCGAATCTGACATAAACTCGAATAAATCGTGATCGTGATTGCCGGGTCGGAGTTTCTATTCCAATTTCTCATACTTGAATGCAAATGCACTGATCTAGCGCGCGAAATAGCGATTCCGCACAGAAATACACTTCTGAAACGAAGAACCGTCGAATCTGACATAAGCTCGAATAAATCGTGATCGTGATTGCCGGGTCGGAGTTTCTATTCCAATTTCTCATACTTGCATGCAAATGCACTGATCTAGAGCGCGAAACAGCGGTTCCGCACAGTAATACACTTCTCAAACGAAGAATCGTCGAAACTGACATAGGCTCGAATAAATTGTGATCGTACTTGCCGGGTCGGAGTTTCTATTCCAATTTCGCATACTTGCATGCAAATGCACTGATATAGCACGCGAAACAGCGATTCCGCACAGAAATACACTTCTGAAACGAAGAATCGTCGAATCTGACATAAGCTCGAATAAATCGTGGTCGTGCTTGCCGAATCGGAGTTTCCGTGCCAATTTCGCATACTTGCATGCAAATGCACTGATATAGCACGCGAAACAGCGATTCCGCACAGAAATACACTTCTGAAACGAAGAATCGTCGAATCTGACATAAGCTCGAATAAATCGTGGTCGTGCTTGCCGAATCGGAGTTTCCGTGCCAATTTCGCATACTTGCATGCAAATGCACTGATATAGCACGCGAAACAGCGATTCCGCACAGAAATACACTTCTGAAACGAAGAATCGTCGAATCTGACATAAGCTCGAATAAATCGTGATCGTGCTTGCCGAATCGGAGATTCCGTGCCAATTTCGCATATTTGCATACAAATGCACTGATCTAGCACGCTAAACAGAGATTCCGTACAGAAATTCATTTGTGAAACGAATAATCGTCGAATCTGACATAGGCTCGAATAAATTGTGATCGTGATTGCCGGGTCGGAGTTTTTTTTTTTTTTTTTTTTTTTTTAAATTATTTGGTCCCCGCAGGGTTTCAAATCCATTTACCAACTCCCTAATCTTTCCACTCTCACTACTATCGCCTTTTCAGCGGGGCCTACAGTTTATAAAGGTGGATTCCGAACCACCTTAGGTCATCACAGTTTTTAAAAGGCACATGGAATATTTCCAGAGGTGCCGGCATCGGGGATTGAACCTGCGACCACGGAGTCCGCAGGCGCGCGCTTCACCCACTGAGCCACTGCGAGCCTTGCCGGGTCGGAGTTTCTATTCCAATTTCTCATACTTGCATGCAAATGCACTGATCTATCGCGCGAAACAGCGATTCCGCACAGAAATACACTTCTCAAACGAAGAATCGTCGAATCTGACATAAGGACGAATAAATCGTGGTCGTGCTTGCCGAATCGGAGTTTCCGTACCAATTTCGCATATTTGCATACAAATGCACTGATCTAGCTCGCGAAACAGCGATTCCGCACAGAAATACAATTCTGAAACCAAGAATCGTCAAATCTGACATAAGCTCGAATAAATCGTGATCGTGCTTGCCGGGTCGGAGTTTCTATTCCAATTTGGCACACTTGTATGCAAATGCACTGATCTAGCACGCAAAACAGCGATTCCGCACAGAAATTCATTTGTGAAACGAATAATCGTCGAATCTGACATAAGCTCGAATAAATCATGATCGTGCTTGCCAAATCGGAGTTTTCGTGCCAATTTCGCATATTTGCATGCAAATGCACTGAACTAGCGCGCGAAACAGCGATTCTGCACAGAAATACACTTCTGAAACGAAGAATCGTCGAAACTGACATAGGCTCGAATAAATTGTGATCGTGCTTGCCGGGTCGGATTTTCTATTCCAATTTCGCATACTTGCATGCAAATGCACTGATATAGCACGCGAAACAGCGATTCCGCACAGAAATACACTTCTGAAACGAAGAATCGTCGAATCTGACATAAGCTCGAATAAATCGTGGTCGTGCTTGCCGAATCGGAGTTTCCGTGCCAATTTCGCATACTTGCATGCAAATGCACTGATATAGCACGCGAAACAGCGATTCCGCACAGAAATACACTTCTGAAACGAAGAATCGTCGAATCTGACATAAGCTCGAATAAATCGTGGTCGTGCTTGCCGAATCGGAGTTTCCGTGCCAATTTCGCATACTTGCATGCAAATGCACTGATATAGCACGCGAAACAGCGATTCCGCACAGAAATACACTTCTGAAACGAAGAATCGTCGAATCTGACATAAGCTCGAATAAATCGTGATCGTGATTGCCGGGTCGGAGTTTCTATTCCAATTTCTCATAGTTGCATGCAAATGCACTGATCTAGCACGCTAAACAGCGATTCCGTACAGAAATTCATTTGTGAAACGAAGAATCGTCGAATCTGACATAAGCTCGAATAAATCGTGATCGTGCTTGCCGAATCGGAGTTTCCGTGCCAATTTCGCATATTTGCATACAAATGCACTGATCTAGCACGCTAAACAGCGATTCCGTACAGAAATTCATTTGTGAAACGAATAATCGTCGAATCTGACATAGGCTCGAATAAATTGTGATCGTGCTTGCCGGGTCGGAGTTTCAATTCCAATTTCGCATGCATGCAAATGCACTGATATAGGACGCGTAATAGCGATTCCGCACAGAAATACACTTCTGAAACGAAGAATCGTCGAATCTGACAAAAACTCGAATAAATCGTGATCGTGATTGCCGGGTCGGAGTTTCTATTCCAATTTCTCATACTTGAATGCAAATGCACTGATCTAGCGCGCGAAATAGCGATTCCGCACAGAAATACACTTCTGAAACGAAGAATCGTCGAATCTGACATAAGCTCGAATAAATCGTGATCGTGATTGCCGGGTCGGAGTTTCTATTCCAATTTCTCATACTTGCATGCAAATGCACTGATCTAGAGCGCGAAACAGCGGTTCCGCACAGTAATACACTTCTCAAACGAAGAATCGTCGAAACTGACATAGGCTCGAATAAATTGTGATCGTACTTGCCGGGTCGGAGTTTCTATTCCAATTTCGCATACTTGCATGCAAATGCACTGATATAGCACGCGAAACAGCGATTCCGCACAGAAATACACTTCTGAAACGAAGAATCGTCGAATCTGACATAAGCTCGAATAAATCGTGGTCGTGCTTGCCGAATCGGAGTTTCCGTGCCAATTTCGCATACTTGCATGCAAATGCACTGATATAGCACGCGAAACAGCGATTCCGCACAGAAATACACTTCTGAAACGAAGAATCGTCGAATCTGACATAAGCTCGAATAAATCGTGGTCGTGCTTGCCGAATCGGAGTTTCCGTGCCAATTTCGCATACTTGCATGCAAATGCACTGATATAGCACGCGAAACAGCGATTCCGCACAGAAATACACTTCTGAAACGAAGAATCGTCGAATCTGACATAAGCTCGAATAAATCGTGATCGTGCTTGCCGAATCGGAGATTCCGTGCCAATTTCGCATATTTGCATACAAATGCACTGATCTAGCACGCTAAACAGAGATTCCGTACAGAAATTCATTTGTGAAACGAATAATCGTCGAATCTGACATAGGCTCGAATAAATTGTGATCGTGATTGCCGGGTCGGAGTTTCTATTCCAATTTCTCATACTTGCATGCAAATGCACTGATCTATCGCGCGAAACAGCGATTCCGCACAGAAATACACTTCTCAAACGAAGAATCGTCGAATCTGACATAAGGACGAATAAATCGTGGTCGTGCTTGCCGAATCGGAGTTTCCGTACCAATTTCGCATATTTGCATACAAATGCACTGATCTAGCTCGCGAAACAGCGATTCCGCACAGAAATACAATTCTGAAACCAAGAATCGTCAAATCTGACATAAGCTCGAATAAATCGTGATCGTGCTTGCCGGGTCGGAGTTTCTATTCCAATTTGGCACACTTGTATGCAAATGCACTGATCTAGCACGCAAAACAGCGATTCCGCACAGAAATTCATTTGTGAAACGAATAATCGTCGAATCTGACATAAGCTCGAATAAATCATGATCGTGCTTGCCAAATCGGAGTTTTCGTGCCAATTTCGCATATTTGCATGCAAATGCACTGAACTAGCGCGCGAAACAGCGATTCTGCACAGAAATACACTTCTGAAACGAAGAATCGTCGAAACTGACATAGGCTCGAATAAATTGTGATCGTGCTTGCCGGGTCGGATTTTCTATTCCAATTTCGCATACTTGCATGCAAATGCACTGATATAGCACGCGAAACAGCGATTCCGCACAGAAATACACTTCTGAAACGAAGAATCGTCGAATCTGACATAAGCTCGAATAAATCGTGGTCGTGCTTGCCGAATCGGAGTTTCCGTGCCAATTTCGCATACTTGCATGCAAATGCACTGATATAGCACGCGAAACAGCGATTCCGCACAGAAATACACTTCTGAAACGAAGAATCGTCGAATCTGACATAAGCTCGAATAAATCGTGGTCGTGCTTGCCGAATCGGAGTTTCCGTGCCAATTTCGCATACTTGCATGCAAATGCACTGATATAGCACGCGAAACAGCGATTCCGCACAGAAATACACTTCTGAAACGAAGAATCGTCGAATCTGACATAAGCTCGAATAAATCGTGATCGTGATTGCCGGGTCGGAGTTTCTATTCCAATTTCTCATAGTTGCATGCAAATGCACTGATCTAGCGCGCGAAACAGCGATTCCGCACAGAAATACACTTCTCAAACGAAGAATCGTCGAAACTGACATAGGCTCGAATAAATTGTGATCGTACTTGGCGGGTCGGAGTTTCTATTCCAATTTCTCATACTTGCATGCAAATGCACTGATCTAGCTCGCGAAACAGCGATTCCGCACAGTAATACACTTCTCAAACGAAGAATCGTCGAAACTGACATAGGCTCGAATAAATTGTGATCGTACTTGCCGGGTCGGAGTTTCTATTCCAATTTCGCATACTTGCATGCAAATGCACTGATATAGCACGCGAAACAGCGATTCCGCACAGAAATACACTTCTGAAACGAAGAATCGTCGAATCTGACATAAGCTCGAATAAATCGTGGTCGTTCTTGCCGAATCGGAGTTTCCGTGCCAATTTCGCATACTTGCATGCAAATGCACTGATATAGCACGCGAAACAGCGATTCCGCACAGAAATACACTTCTGAAACGAAGAATCGTCGAATCTGACATAAGCTCGAATAAATCGTGATCGTGATTGCCGGGTCGGAGTTTCTATTCCAATTTCTCATAGTTGCATGCAAATGCACTGATCTAGCGCGCGAAACAGCGATTCCGCACAGAAATACACTTCTCAAACGAAGAATCGTCGAAACTGACATAGGCTCGAATAAATTGTGATCGTACTTGGCGGGTCGGAGTTTCTATTCCAATTTCTCATACTTGCATGCAAATGCACTGATCTAGCTCGCGAAACAGCGATTCCGCACAGTAATACACTTCTCAAACGAAGAATCGTCGAAACTGACATAGGCTCGAATAAATTGTGATCGTACTTGCCGGGTCGGAGTTTCTATTCCAATTTCGCATACTTGCATGCAAATGCACTGATATAGCACGCGAAACAGCGATTCCGCACAGAAATACACTTCTGAAACGAAGAATCGTCGAATCTGACATAAGCTCGAATAAATCGTGGTCGTGCTTGCCGAATCGGAGTTTCCGTGCCAATTTCGCATACTTGCATGCAAATGCACTGATATAGCACGCGAAACAGCGATTCCGCACAGAAATACACTTCTCAAACGAAGAATCGTCGAAACTGACATAGGCTCGAATAAATTGTGATCGTACTTGGCGGGTCGGAGTTTCTATTCCAATTTCTCATACTTGCATGCAAATGCACTGATCTAGCGCGCGAAACAGCGATTCCGCACAGTAATACACTTCTCAAACGAAGAATCGTCGAAACTGACATAGGCTCGAATAAATTGTGATCGTACTTGCCGGGTCGGAGTTTCTATTCCAATTTCGCATACTTGCATGCAAATGCACTGATATAGCACGCGAAACAGCGATTCCGCACAGAAATACACTTCTGAAACGAAGAATCGTCGAATCTGACATAAGCTCGAATAAATCGTGGTCGTGCTTGCCGAATCGGAGTTTCCGTGCCAATTTCGCATACTTGCATGCAAATGCACTGATCTAGCGCGCGAAACAGCGATTCCGCACAGAAATACACTTCTCAAACGAAGAATCGTCGAAACTGCCATAGGCTCGAATAAATTGTGATCCTACTTGGCGGGTCGGAGTTTCTATTCCAATTTCTCATACTTGCATGCAAATGCACAAATCTAGCGCGCGAAACAGCGATTCCGAACAGTAATACACTTCTCAAACGAAGAATCGTCGAAACTGACATAGGTTCGAATAAATTGTGATCGTACTTGCCGGGTCGGAGTTTCTATTCCAATTTCGCATACTTGCATGCAAATGCACTGATATAGCACGCGAAACAGCGATTCCGCACAGAAATACACTTCTGAAACGAAGAATCGGCGAATCTGACATAAGCTCGAATAAATCGTGGTCGTGCTTGCCGAATCGGAGTTTCCGTGCCAATTTCGTATACTTGCATGCAAATGCACTGATATAGCACGCGAAACAGCGATTCCGCACAGAAATACACTTCTGAAACGAAGAATCGTCGAATCTGACATAAGCTCGAATAAATCGTGGTCGTGCTTGCCGAATCGGAGTTTCCGTACCAATTTCGCATATTTGCATACAAATGCACTGATCTAGCACGCTAAACAGCGATTCCGTACAGAAATTCATTTGTGAAACGAATAATCGTTGAATCTGACATAAGCTCGAATAAATCATGATCGTGCTTGCCAAATCGGAGTTTTCGTGCCAATTTCGCATATTAGCATGCAAATGCACTGATCTAGCGCGCGAAACAGCGATTCCGCACAGAAATACACTTCTGAAACGAAGAATCGTCGAATCTGACATAAGCTCGAATAAATCGTGATCGTGCTTGCCGAATCGGAGTTTCCGTGCAAATTTCGCATATTTGCATACAAATGCACTGATCTAGCACGCTAAACAGCGATTCCGTACAGAAATACACTTCTCAAACGAAGAATCGTCGAATCTGACATAGGCTCGAATAAATTGTGATCGTGCTTGCCGGGTCGGAGTTTCAATTCCAATTTCGCATGCATGCAAATGCACTGATATAGGACGCGTAACAGCGATTCCGCACAGAAATACACTTCTGAAACGAAGAATCGTCGAATCTGACATAAACTCGAATAAATCGTGATCGTGATTGCCGGGTCGGAGTTTCTATTCCAATTTCTCATACTTGCATGCAAATGCACTGATCTAGCGCGCGAAACAGCGATTCCGCACAGAAATACACTTCTGAAACGAAGAATCGTCGAATCTGACATAAGCTCGAATAAATCGTGGTCGTGCTTGCCGAATCGGAGTTTCCGTGCCAATTTCGCATATTTGCATACAAATGCACTGATCTAGCACGCGTAACAGCGATTCCGTACAGAAATTCATTTGTGAAACGAATAATCGTCGAATCTGACATAGGCTCGAATAAATTGTGAACGTGCTTGCCGGGTCGGAGTTTCAATTCAATTTCGCATGCATGCAAATGCCACTGATATAGCACGCGAAACAGCGATTCCGCACAGAAATACACTTCTCAAACGAAGAATCGTCGAAACTGACATAGGCTCGAATAAATTGTGATCGTACTTGGCGGGGTCGGAGTTTCTATTCCAATTTCTCATACTTGCATGCAAATGCACTGATCTAGCGCGCGAAACAGCGATTCCGCACAGTAATACACTTCTCAAACGAAGAATCGTCGAAACTGACATAGGCTCGAATAAATTGTGATCGTAATTGCCGGGTCGGAGTTTCTATTCCAATTTCGCATACTTGCATGCAAATGCACTGATATAGCACGCGAAACAGCGATTCCGCACAGAAATACACTTCTGAAACGAAGAATCGTCGAATCTGACATAAGCTCTAATAAGTCGTGGGTCGTGCTTGCCGAATCGGAGTTTCCGTGCCAATTTCGCATCACTTGCATGCAAATGCACTGATATAGCACGCGAAACAGCGATTCCGCACAGAAATACACTTCTGAAACGAAGAATCGTCGAATCTGACATAAGCTCGAATAAATCGTGATCGTTATTGCGGGTCGGAGTTCTATTCCAATTTCTCATAGTTGCATGCAAATGCACTGATCTAGCGCGCGAAACAGCGATTCCGCACAGAAATACACTTCTCAAACGAAGAATCGTCGAGACTGACATAGGCTCGAATAAATTGTGATCGTACTTGGCGGGTCGGAGTTTCTAATCCAATTTCTCATACTTGCATGCAAATGCACTGATCTAGCTCGCGAAACAGCGATTCCGCACAGTAATACACTTCTCAAACGAAGAATCGTCGAAACTGACATAGGCTCGAATAAATTGTGATCGTACTTGCCGGGTCGGAGTTTCTATTCCAATTTCGCATACTTGCATGCAAATGCACTGATATAGCACGCGAAACAGCGATTCCGCACAGGAAATACACTTCTGAAACGAAGAATCGTCGAATCTGACATAAGCTCGAATAAATCGTGGTCGTGCTTGCCGAATCGGAGTTTCCGTGCCAATTTCGCATACTTGCATGCAAAATGCACTGATATAGCACGCGAAACAGCGATTCCGCACAGAAATACACTTCTCAAACGAAGAATCGTCGAAACTGACATAGGCTCGAATAAATTGTGATCGTACTTGGCGGGTCGGAGTTTCTATTCCAATTTCTCATACTTGCATGCAAATGCTCTGATCTAGCGCGCGAAACAGCGATTCCGCACAGTAATACACTTCTCAAACGAAGAATCGTCGAAACTGACATAGGCTCGAATAAATTGTGATCGTACTTGCCGGGTCGGAGTTTCTATTCCAATTTCGCATACTTGCATGCAAATGCACTGATATAGCACGCGAAACAGCGGTTCCGCACAGAAATACACTTCTGAAACGAAGAATCGTCGAATCTGACATAAGCTCGAATAAATCGTGGTCGTGCTTGCCGATCGGAGTTTCCGTGCCAATTTCGCATACTCGCATGCAAATGCACTGATCTAGCGCGCGAAACAGCGATTCCGCACAGAAATACACTTCTCAAACGAAGAATCGTCGAAACTGCCATAGGCTCGAATAAATTGTGATCCTACTTGGCGGGTCGGAGTTTCTATTCCAATTTCTCATACTTGCATGCAAATGCACAAATCTAGCGCGCGAAACAGCGATTCCGAACAGTAATACACTCTCAACGAAGAATCGTCGAAACTGACATAGGTTCGAATAAATTGTGATCGTACTTGCCGGGTCGGAGTTTCTATTCCAATTTCGCATACTTGCATGCAAATGCACTGATATAGCACGCGAAACAGCGATTCCGCACAGAAATACACTTCTGAAACGAAGAATCGGCGAATCTGACATAAGCTCGAATAAATCGTGGGTCGTGCTTGCCGAATCGGAGTTTCCGTGCCAATTTCGCATACTTGCATGCAAATGCACTGATATAGCACGCGAAACAGCGATTCCGCACAGAAATACACTTCTGAAACGAAGAATCGTCGAATCTGACATAAGCTCGAATAAATCGTGGTCGTGCTTGCCGAATCGGAGTTTCCGTACCAATTTCGCATATTTGCATACAAATGCACTGATCTAGCACGCTAAACAGCGATTCCGTACAGAAATTCATTTGTGAAACGAATAATCGTTGAATCTGACATAAGCTCGAATAAATCATGATCGTGCTTGCCAAATCGGAGTTTTCGTGCCAATTTCGCATATTAGCATGCAAATGCACTGATCTAGCGCGCGAAACAGCGCTTCCGCACAGAAATACACTTCTGAAACGAAGAATCGTCGAATCTGACATAAGCTCGAATAAATCGTGATCGTGCTTGCCGAATCGGAGTTTCCGTGCCAATTTCGCATATTTGCATACAAATGCACTGATCTAGCACGCTAAACAGCGATTCCGTACAGAAATACACTTCTCAACGAAGAATCGTCGAATCTGACATAGGCTCGAATAAATTGTGATCGTGCTTGCGGGTCGGAGTTTCAATTCCAATTTCGCATGCATGCAAATGCACTGATATAGGACGCGTAACAGCGATTCCGCACAGAAATACACTTCTGAAACGAAGAATCGTCGAATCTGACATAAACTCGAATAAATCGTGATCGTGATTGCCGGGTCGGAGTTTCTATTCAATTCTCATACTTGCATGCAAATGCACTGATCTAGCGCGCGAAACAGCGATTCCGCACAGAAATACACTTCTGAAACGAAGAATCGTCGAATCTGACATAAGCTCGAATAAATCGTGGTCGTGCTTGCCGAATCGGAGTTTCCGTGCCAATTTCGCATATTTGCATACAAATGCACTGATCTAGCACGCGTAACAGCGATTCCGTACAGAAATTCATTTGTGAAACGAATAATCGTCGAATCTGACATAGGCTCGAATAAATTGTGATCGTGCTTGCCGGGTCGGAGTTTCAATTCCAATTTCGCATGCATGCAAATGCACTGATATAGCACGCGAAACAGCGATTCCGCACAGAAATACACTTCTCAAACGAAGAATCGTCGAAACTGACATAGGCTCGAATAAATTGTGATCGTACTTGGCGGTCGGAGTTTCTATTCCAATTTCTCATACTTGCATGCAAATGCACTGATCTAGGCGCGCGAAACAGCGATTCCGCACAGTAATACACTTCTCAAACGAAGAATCGTCGAACTGACATAGGCTCGAATAAATTGTGATCGTAATTGCCGGGTCGGAGTTTCTATTCCAATTTCGCATACTTGCATGCAAATGCACTGATATAGCACGCGAAACAGCGATTCCGCACAGAAATACACTTCTGAAAACGAAGAATCGTCGAATCTGACATAAGCTCGAATAAATCGTGGTCGTGCTTGCCGAATCGGAGTTTCCGTGCCAATTTCGCATACTTGCATGCAAATGCACTGATCTTGCGCGCGAAACAGCGATTCCGCACGAAATACACTTCTCAAACGAAGAATCGTCGAAACTGACATAGGCTCGAATAAATTGTGATCCTACTTGGCGGTCGGAGTTTCTATTCCAATTTCTCATACTTGCATGCAAATGCACAATCTAGCGCGCGAAACAGCGATTCCGAACAGTAATACACTTCTCAAACGAAGAATCGTCGAAACTGACATAGGTGCGAATAAATTGTGATCGTACTTGCCGGGTCGGAGTTTCTATTCCAATTTCGCATACTTGCATGCAAATGCACTGATATAGCACGCGAAACAGCGATTCCGCACAGGAAATACACTTCTCAAACGAAGAATCGGCGAATCTGACATAGGCTCGAATAAATTGTGATCCTACTTGGCGGGTCGGAGTTTCTATTCTAATTTCTCATACTTGCATGCAAATGCACAAATCTAGCGCGCGAAACAGCGATTCCGAACAGTAATACACTTCTCAAACGAAGAATCGTCGAAACTGACATAGGTTCGAATAAATTGTGATCGTACTTGCCGGGTCGGAGTTTCTATTCCAATTTCGCATACTTGCATGCAAATGCACTGATATAGCACGCGAAACAGCGATTCCGCACAGAAATACACTTCTGAAACGAAGAATCGTCGAATCTGACATAAGCTCGAATAAATCGTGGTCGTGCTTGCCGAATCGGTGTTTCCGTGCCAATTTCGCATACTTGCATGCAAATGCACTGATATAGCACGCGAAACAGCGATTCCGCACAGAAATACACTTCTCAAACGAAGAATCGTCGAAACTGACATAGGCTAGAATAAATTGTGATCGTACTTGCCGGGTCGGAGTTTCTATTCCAATTTCGCATACTTGCATGCAAATGCACTGATATAGCACGCGAAACAGCGATTCCGCACAGAAATACACTTCTCAAACGAAGAATCGTCGAATCTGACATAAGCTCGAATAAATCGTGGTCGTGCTTGCCGAATCGGAGTTTCCGTACCAATTTCGCATATTTTCATACAAATGCAATGATCTAGCACGCTAAACAGCGATTCCGTACAGAAATTCATTTGTGAAACGAATAATCGTCGAAACTGACATAGGCTCGAATAAATTGTGATCGTACTTGCCGGGTCGGAGTTTCTATTCCAATTTCGCATACTTGCATGCAAATGCACTGATATAGCACGCGAAACAGCGATTCCGCACAGAAATACACTTCTGAAACGAAGAATCGTCGAATCTGACATAAGCTCGAATAAATCGTGGTCGTGCTTGCCGAATCGGAGTTTCCGTGCCAATTTCGCATACTTGCATGCAAATGCACTGATATAGCACGCGAAACAGCGATTCCGCACAGAAATACACTTCTGAAACGAAGAATCGTCGAATCTGACATAAGCTCGAATAAATCGTGGTCGTGCTTGCCGAATCGGTGTTTCCGTGCCAATTTCGCATACTTGCATGCTGTTCCGGCCGATCTAGACTCGGCTGATGCGCTCCAAACGACGTCGGGTAGCCGAGCGAATGACGTCACGTCAGCCGCGCGACCCCCCACTTCGCGATACGCCGAACGCGTGATTTTCGGCACGCACCGGCGGATCAAGAGGCATTCGTTCGGTTAACGGTCACCGTCTCAGCTGGTTATCACCGCTTCGTACGACCGTTGATATCTCGTCTCACACCGCGTTCGCTACACCTCATGGTTTGCACATCGTCTAAAACAGTCATTCTTCACCCAGTTGTACAGTTTATACAGTGAATACAGTTACTACAACCATTCTCGTTACGCTAATACAGTGTTCCGTTCTGTCACCCACTAACGATCCCAGACTCTCGATCCGATCTCAAACATTTTGGTCCTTCGAGCCGGATAGATCGGCGGCTTCAATATATCGATCTGAGATCACTAGTGGGTGAACGTAGTGAACGTCGTGAAACCGCTGCAGTGGATTCGTGTACGCCGTTACATGTCAAGTACAGTCAACGGCCATTATATTTGAACCATTCTGTGACCGTTCGCGCCCGCTCGCCTGTGTACTGTTTGTGTCGCGTTCGCATCCCGCGTGACCTCCCGCTCGTTCCCGCAACCGCAGGTTCAAAATGTCAACGGCCAAATCGTTGTTCTACCTGCAATTCGAACTGTATACGCTCATCGGCAGGGCTGTAGCTACTGCGAAAAAAAAGGGAATGGCCAACCTCACTGAGGCCTACATCCAGGCACGTTCGGATGCAGTCGTCCGCAACTGGGACGACTTCCGTGCGAACCATGCACAACTCCTCAAGATATGTACTGCCGATGAACGAACCGATGACTATTTCGTCCGGAACCTGCGTGACGAGTGTGAGACCCTGGTCAACGACACCGAAGCCACGCTGCGCAACATACTTAAGGAGCTCTCAACTCGCGCATTCGACTCGAACGATGAGCCAAGCTCCGAATCAAACTCTGTCGCGACAACGCAGAAGCCGCCACTGTACAGCGCTCACTTGCTACACACTACGTCGCAGCACGACGCCTCCCACGACACCCTCGCATCAACATCCATGGAGTCAGCACCTACAAACGAGCCATCATCCGTAGCCGCTCATCAGGTCACTCCAGTGTCGCCCAAGGGTATTACTGCGTCGTCCGATGTCATCGCCGCCAGCGGGGAACGACCACCAGGCTCACGTCTTGGCTCGCATCGTTTCCGCCTACGCTCTCGCACTCTTGCGCCTCCGCTCTTGCGCTGTCGCGCCTCCGCGCTCGCGCTCACGCGAGATCGTGTCTTCGCGCTTATGCTCTCGTGCGCCCACGCGCCTGCACTCTCGTGCGCCCACGCGCTTCCACTCTCGTGCGCTGACGCGCCTCCGCTCTCGTGCGCTGTCGCGTCTCCTCTCTCGTGCGCCCACGCGCTTCCGCTCTCGTACGGTCACGCGCTTCCGCTCTCGTGCACCCACGCGCCTGCGCTCTCGTACGGTCACGCGCTTCCGCTCTCGTGCACCCACGCGCCTGCGCTCTCGTGCACCCACGCGCCTGCGCTCTCGTACGGTCACGCGCTTCCGCTCTCGTACGGTCACGCGCGTCCGCTCTCGTGCGCCCACGCGCTTCCACTCTCGTGCAGTCCCGCGCTTCCACCCTCGTGCGCTGACGCGCCTCCGCTCTCGTGCGCCCACGCGCTTCCACTCTCGTGCGGTCACGCGCTTCCACTCTCGTGCGCTGACGCGCCTCCGCTCTCGTGCGCTGGCGCGTCTCCTCTCTCGTGCGCCCACGCGCTTCCGCTCTCGTACGGTCACGCGCTTCTGCTCTCGTGCACCCACGCGCCTGCGCTCTCGTACGGTCACGCGCTTCCGCTCTCGTACGGTCACGCGCTTCCGCTCTCGTGCGCTCACTCGCCTCCGCTCTCGAGCGCTGACGCGCCTCCACTCTCGTGCGCTGACGCGCCTCCGCTTGTGCGCTCTTACACTTGTGCTCGTGCGTCTTCACGCCTCCGCTCGCGCGCCAGCGCGCCTCCGCTTTCGAATTCTCGCACCTCCGCTTGTGGGATCTTGCGCCTCCGCTCATGCGCCTCCGTTCATGTGTTGTCGCGCCTTCGCTCTCGCGCCGACTCTCTCGCGCCTTCACTCCTGCGCTCTTGCACTGTCACCCTCCGCTCTGGTGCTCTCGCACCTCCGCTTGTACGCTCTCGTGCCTCCGCAGATGCGCTTTCGTGCCTCCGATCGCGCGCTCTCGCGTCTCCGCTTCCGCGTGTCCGCTCGATTGCTCTTGCGCCTCCACTCCGCTTCCATGCTCCCGCACCTCCGCTTGTGCGCTGTCTCGCCTCCGCTTTCGAGCTCTCGCACCTCCGCTTGTGCGCTACTGCTTCTCCGCTTGTGCGCTTACTCCTATGCTCGCGCACTTTCGCGCCTCCGCTCGTGCTCATTCGTGCCCTCGCTCACGCGCCTCCGCTCATACACTCTTGCGCCGCCGCCATCTCGCTACCAAGCTTCAGCGCTCGCGATCTTGCGCTCTCGTGCCTCCGCTTTCGCGCCTACGCTCACCAGCTCTTACGATCTTGTGCCTCCGTTCGCGCGCTCACGCGACTCCGTCATCGTGCCTCCGCTCGTGCGCTTTCGCGTCTCCGCTCATGCACTCTTGCGCCGCCTCTATCCCGCTACCAAGCTTCAGCGCTCGCGGCCTTGCGCTCTCATACCTCAGCTCGTGTGCTCTCGCGCCTCCACCTCGTACCTCCGTTGTCGTACTGTCGCTCGCTATATTCAATAACCCCGCGTCTCTTGCCGAGACTATGTCTCGGCAAGGGGGGGAGTAATGTTCCGGCCGATCTAGACTCGGCTGATGCGCTCCAAACGACGTCGGGTAGCCGAGCGAATGACGTCACGTCAGCCGCGCGACCCCCCACTTCGCGATACGCCGAACGCGTGATTTTCGGCACGCACCGGCGGATCAAGAGGCATTCGTTCGGTTAACGGTCACCGTCTCAGCTGGTTATCACCGCTTCGTACGACCGTTGATATCTCGTCTCACACCGCGTTCGCTACACCTCATGGTTTGCACATCGTCTAAAACAGTCATTCTTCACCCAGTTGTACAGTTTATACAGTGAATACAGTTACTACAACCATTCTCGTTACGCTAATACAGTGTTCCGTTCTGTCACCCACTAACGATCCCAGACTCTCGATCCGATCTCAAACACATGCAAATGCACTGATATAGCACGCGAAACAGCGATTCCGCACAGAAATACACTTCTCAAACGAAGAATCGTCGAAACTGACATAGGCTCGAATAAATTGTGATCGTACTTGGCGGGTCGGAGTTTCTATTCCAATTTCTCATACTTGCATGCAAATGCACTGATCTAGCGCGCGAAACAGCGATTCCGCACAGAAATACACTTCTCAAACGAAGAATCGTCGAAACTGACATAGGCTCGAATAAATTGTGATCGTACTTGGCGGGTCGGAGTTTCTATTCCAATTTCTCATACTTGCATGCAAATGCACTGATCTAGCGCGCGAAACATCGATTCCGCACAGTAATACACTTCTCAAACGGAGCATCGTCGAAACTGACATAGGTTCGAATAAATTGTGATCGTACTTGCCGGGTCGGAGTTTCTATTCCAATTTCGCATACTTGCATGCAAATGCACTGATATAGCACGCGAAACAGCGATTCCGCACAGAAATACACTTCTGAAACGAAGAATCGGCGAATCTGACATAAGCTCGAATATATCGTGGTCGTGCTTGCCGAATCGGAGTTTCCGTGCCAATTTCGCATACTTGCATGCAAATGCACTGATATAGCACGCGAAACAGCGATTCCGCACAGAAATACACTTCTGAAACGAAGAATCGTCGAATCTGACATAAGCTCGAATAAATCGTGGTCGTGCTTGCCGAATCGGAGTTTCCGTGCCAATTTCGCATACTTGCATGCAAATGCACTGATATAGCACGCGAAACAGCGATTCCGCACAGAAATACACTTCTGAAACGAAGAATCGTCGAAACTGACATAGGCTCGAATAAATTGTGATCGTGCTTGCCGGGTCGGAGTTTCTATTCCAATTTCGCATACTTGCATGCAAATGCACTGATATAGCACGCGAAACAGCGATTCCGCACAGAAATACACTTCTGAAACGAAGAATCGTCGAATCTGACATAAGCACGAATAAATCGTGGTCGTGCTTGCCGAATCGGAGTTTCCGTGCCAATTTCGCATACTTGCATTCAAATGCACTGATATAGCACGCGAAACAGCGATTCCGCACAGAAATACACTTCTGAAACGAAGAATCGTCGAATCTGACATAAGCTCGAATAAATCGTGATCGTGATTGCCGGGTCGGAGTTTCTATTCCAATTTCGCATGCATGCAAATGCACTGACATAGCACGCGAAACAGCGATTCCGCACAGAAATACACGTCTGAAACGAAGAATCGTCGAATCTGACATAAGCTCGAATAAATCGTGATCGTGATAGCCGCGTCGGAGTTACTATTCCAATTTCTCATACTTGCATGCAAATGCACTGATCTAGCACGCTAAACAGCGATTCCGCACAGAAATACACTTCTGAAACGAAGAATCGTCGAATCTGACATAAGCTCGAATAAATCGTGATCGTGCTTGCCAAATCGGAGTTGCCGTGCCAATTTCGCAAATCTGCATACAAATGCACTGATCTAGCACGCGAAACGGCGATTCCGCACAGAAATTCATTTGTGAAACAAATAATCGTCGAATCTGACATAAGCTCGAATAAATCGTGATCGTGCTTGCCGAATCGGAGTTTTCGTGCCAATTTCGCATATTTGCATGCAAATGCACTGATATAGCACGCGAAACAGCGATTCCGCACAGAAATACACTTCTCAAACGAAGAATCGTCGAAACTGACATAGGCTCGAATAAATTGTGATCGTACTTGGCGGGTCGGAGTTTCTATTCCAATTTCTCATACTTGCATGCAAATGCACTGATCTAGCGCGCGAAACAGCGATTCCGCACAGTAATACACTTCTCAAACGAAGAATCGTCGAAACTGACATAGGCTCGAATAAATTGTGATCGTAATTGCCGGGTCGGAGTTTCTATTCCAATTTCGCATACTTGCATGCAAATGCACTGATATAGCACGCGAAACAGCGATTCCGCACAGAAATACACTTCTGAAACGAAGAATCGTCGAATCTGACATAAGCTCGAATAAATCGTGGTCGTGCTTGCCGAATCGGAGTTTCCGTGCCAATTTCGCATACTTGCATGCAAATGCACTGATCTTGCGCGCGAAACAGCGATTCCGCACAGAAATACACTTCTCAAACGAAGAATCGTCGAAACTGACATAGGCTCGAATAAATTGTGATCCTACTTGGCGGGTCGGAGTTTCTATTCCAATTTCTCATACTTGCATGCAAATGCACAAATCTAGCGCGCGAAACAGCGATTCCGAACAGTAATACACTTCTCAAACGAAGAATCGTCGAAACTGACATAGGTGCGAATAAATTGTGATCGTACTTGCCGGGTCGGAGTTTCTATTCCAATTTCGCATACTTGCATGCAAATGCACTGATATAGCACGCGAAACAGCGATTCCGCACAGAAATACACTTCTCAACGAAGAATCGGCGAATCTGACATAGGCTCGAATAAATTGTGATCCTACTTGGCGGGTCGGAGTTTCTATTCTAATTTCTCATACTTGCATGCAAATGCACAAATCTAGCGCGCGAAACCAGCGATTCCGAACAGTAATACACTTCTCAAACGAAGAATCGTCGAAACTGACATAGGTTCGAATAAATTGTGATCGTACTTGCCGGGTCGGAGTTTCTATTCCAATTTCGCATACTTGCATGCAAATGCACTGATATAGCACGCGAAACAGCGATTCCGCACAGAAATACACTTCTGAAACGAAGAATCGGCGAATCTGACATAAGCTCGAATAAATCGTGGTCGTGCTTGCCGAATCGGAGTTTCCGTGCCAATTTCGCATACTTGCATGCAAATGCACTGATATAGCACGCGAAACAGCGATTCCGCACAGAAATACACTTCTGAAACGAAGAATCGTCGAATCTGACATAAGCTCGAATAAATCGTGGTCGTGCTTGCCGAATCGGTGTTTCCGTGCCATATCGCATACTGGCATGCAAATGCACTGATATAGCACGCGAAACAGCGATTCCGCACAGAAATACACGTCTGAAACGAAGAATCGTCGAATCTGACATAAGCTCGAATAAATCGTGATCGTGATAGCCGCGTCGGAGTTACTATTCCAATTTCTCATACTTGCATGCAAATGCACTGATCTAGCGCGCGAAACAGCGATTCCGCACAGAAATACACTTCTCAAACGAAGAATCGTCGAATCTGACATAAGCTCGAATAAATCGTGGTCGTGCTTGCCGAATCGGAGTTTCCGTGCCAATTTCGCATACTTGCATGCAAATGCACTGATATAGCACGCGAACAGCGATTCCGCACAGAAATACACTTCTGAAACGAAGAATCGTCGATCTGACATAAGCTCGAATAAATCGTGATCGTGATTGCCGGGTCGGAGTTTCTATTCCAATTTCGCATGCATGCAAATGCACTGACATAGCACGCGAAACAGCGATTCCGCACAGAAATACACGTCTGAAACGAAGAATCGTCGAATCTGACATAAGCTCGAATAAATCGTGATCGTGATAGCCGCGTCGGAGTTACTATTCCAATTTCTCAATACTTGCATGCAAATGCACTGATCTAGCACGCTAAACAGCGATTCCGCACAGAAATACACTTCTGAAACGAAGAATCGTCGAATCTGACATAAGCTCGAATAAATCGTGATCGTGCTTGCCAAATCGGAGTTGCCGTGCCAATTTCGCAAATCTGCATACAAATGCACTGATCTAGCACGCGAAACGGCGATTCCGCACAGAAATTCATTTGTGAAACAAATAATCGTCGAATCTGACATAAGCTCGAATAAATCGTGATCGTGCTTGCCGAATCGGAGTTTTCGTGCCAATTTCGCATATTTGCATGCAAATGCACTGATATAGCACGCGAAACAAGCGATTCCGCACAGAAATACACTTCTCAAACGAAGAATCGTCGAAACTGACATAGGCTCGAATAAATTGTGATCGTACTTGGCGGGTCGGAGTTTCTATTCCAATTTCTCATACTTGCATGCAAATGCACTGATCTAGCGCGCGAAACAGCGATTCCGCACAGTAATACACTTCTCAAACGAAGAATCGTCGAAACTGACATAGGCTCGAATAAATTGTGATCGTAATTGCCGGGTCGGAGTTTCTATTCCAATTTCGCATACTTGCATGCAAATGCACTGATATAGCACGCGAAACAGCGATTCCGCACAGAAATACACTTCTGAAACGAAGAATCGTCGAATCTGACATAAGCTCGAATAAAATCGTGGTCGTGCTTGCCGAATCGGAGTTTCCGTGCCAATTTCGCATACTTGCATGCAAATGCACTGATCTTGCGCGCGAAACAGCGATTCCGCACAGAATACACTTCTCAAACGAAGAATCGTCGAAACTGACATAGGCTCGAATAAATTGTGATCCTACTTGGCGGGTCGGAGTTTCTATTCCAATTTCTCATACTTGCATGCAAATGCACAAATCTAGCGCGCGAAACAGCGATTCCGAACAGTAATACACTTCTCAAACGAAGAATCGTCGAAACTGACATAGGTGCGAATAAATTGTGATCGTACTTGCCGGGTCGGAGTTTCTATTCCAATTTCGCATACTTGCATGCAAATGCACTGATATAGCACGCGAAACAGCGATTCCGCACAGAAATACACTTCTCAAACGAAGAATCGGCGAATCTGACATAGGCTCGAATAAATTGTGATCCTACTTGGCGGGTCGGAGTTTCTATTCTAATTTCTCATACTTGCATGCAAATGCACAAATCTAGCGCGCGAAACAGCGATTCCGAACAGTAATACACTTCTCAAACGAAGAATCGTCGAAACTGACATAGGTTCGAATAAATTGTGATCGTACTTGCCGGGTCGGAGTTTCTATTCCAATTTCGCATACTTGCATGCAAATGCACTGATATAGCACGCGAAACAGCGATTCCGCACAGAAATACACTTCTGAAACGAAGAATCGGCGAATCTGACATAAGCTCGAATAAATCGTGGTCGTGCTTGCCGAATCGGAGTTTCCGTGCCAATTTCGCATACTTGCATGCAAATGCACTGATATAGCACGCGAAACAGCGATTCCGCACAGAAATACACTTCTGAAACGAAGAATCGTCGAATCTGACATAAGCTCGAATAAATCGTGGTCGTGCTTGCCGAATCGGTGTTTCCGTGCCAATATCGCATACTGGCATGCAAATGCACTGATATAGCACGCGAAACAGCGATTCCGCACAGAAATACACTTCTCAAACGAAGAATCGTCGAAACTGACATAGGCTAGAATAAATTGTGATCGTACTTGCCGGGTCGGAGTTTCTATTCCAATTTCGCATACTTGCATGCAAATGCACTGATATAGCACGCGAAACAGCGATTCCGCACAGAAATACACTTCTCAAACGAAGAATCGTCGAATCTGACATAAGCTCGAATAAATCGTGGTCGTGGCTTGCCGAATCGGAGTTTCCGTACCAATTTCGCATATTTTCATACAAATGCAATGATCTAGCACGCTAAACAGCGATTCCGTACAGAAATTCATTTGTGAAACGAATAATCGTCGAAACTGACATAGGCTCGAATAAATTGTGATCGTACTTGCCGGGTCGGAGTTTCTATTCCAATTTCGCATACTTGCATGCAAATGCACTGATATAGCACGCGAAACAGCGATTCCGCACAGAAATACACTTCTGAAACGAAGAATCGTCGAATCTGACATAAGCTCGAATAAATCGTGGTTGTGCTTGCCGAATCGGAGTTTCCGTGCCAATTTCGCATACTTGCATGCAAATGCACTGATATAGCACGCGAAACAGCGATTCCGCACAGAAATACACTTCTGAAACGAAGGATCGTCGAATCTGACTTAAGCTCGAATAAATCGTGGTCGTGCTTGCCGAATCGGTGTTTCCGTGCCAATTTCGCATACTTGCATGCAAATGCACTGATATAGCACGCGAAACAGCGATTCCGCACAGAAATACACTTCTCAAACGAAGAATCGTCGAAACTGACATAGGCTCGAATAAATTGTGATCGTACTTGGCGGGTCGGAGTTTCTATTCCAATTTCTCATACTTGCATGCAAATGCACTGATCTAGCGCGCGAAACAGCGATTCCGCACAGAAATACACTTGCTCAAACGAAGAATCGTCGAAACTGACATAGGCTCGAATAAATTGTGATCGTACTTGGCGGGTCGGAGTTTCTATTCCAATTTCTCATACTTGCATGCAAATGCACTGATCTAGCGCGCGAAACATCGATTCCGCACAGTAATACACTTCTCAAACGGAGCATCGTCGAAACTGACATAGTTCGAATAAATTGTGATCGTACTTGCCGGGTCGGAGTTTCTATTCCAATTCGCATACTTGCATGCAATTGCACTGATATAGCACGCGAAACAGCGATTCCGCACAGAAATACACTTCTGAAACGAAGAATCGGCGAATCTGACATAAGCTCGAATATATCGTGGTCGTGCTTGCCGAATCGGAGTTTCCGTGCCAATTTCGCATACTTGCATGCAAATGCACTGATATAGCACGCGAAACAGCGATTCCGCACAGAAATACACTTCTCAAACGAAGAATCGTCGAATCTGACATAAGCTCGAATAAATCGTGGTCGTGATTGCCGGGTCGGAGTTTCTATTCCAATTTCGCATGCATGCAAATGCACTGACATAGCACGCGAAACAGCGATTCCGCACAGAAATACACGTCTGAAACGAAGAATCGTCGAATCTGACATAAGCTCGAATAATCGTGATCGTGATAGCCGCGTCGGAGTTACTATTCCAATTTCTCATACTTGCATGCAAATGCACTGATCTAGCGCGCGAAACAGCGATTCCGCACAGAAATACACTTCTCAAACGAAGAATCGTCGAATCTGACATAAGCTCGAATAAATCGTGGTCGTGCTTGCCGAATCGGAGTTTCCGTGCCAATTTCGCATACTTGCATGCAAATGCACTGATATAGCACGCGAAACAGCGATTCCGCACAGAAATACACTTCTGAAACGAAGAATCGGCGAATCTGACATAAGCTCGAATATATCGTGGTCGTGCTTGCCGAATCGGAGTTTCCGTGCCAATTCGCATACTTGCATGCAAATGCACTGATATAGCACGCGAAACAGCGATTCCGCACAGAAATACACTTCTCAACGAAGAATCGTCGAATCTGACATAAGCTCGAATAAATCGTGGTCGTGATTGCCGGTCGGAGTTTCTATTCCAATTTCGCATGCATGCAAATGCACTGACATAGCACGCGAAACAGCGATTCCGCACAGAAATACACGTCTGAAACGAAGAATCGTCGAATCTGACATAAGCTCGAATAAATCGTGATCGTGATAGCCGCGTCGGAGTTACTATTCCAATTTCTCATACTTGCATGCAAATGCACTGATCTAGCGCGCGAAACAGCGATTCCGCACAGAAATACACTTCTCAAACGAAGAATCGTCGAATCTGACATAAGCTCGAATAAATCGTGGTCGTGCTTGCCGAATCGGAGTTTCCGTGCCAATTTCGCATACTTGCATGCAAATGCACTGATATAGCACGCGAAACAGCGATTCCGCACAGAAATACACTTCTGAAACGAAGAATCGTCGAATCTGACATAAGCTCGAATAAATCGTGATCGTGATTGCCGGGTCGGAGTTTCTATTCCAATTTCGCATGCATGCAAATGCACTGACATAGCACGCGAAACAGCGATTCCGCACAGAAATACACGTCTGAAACGAAGAATCGTCGAATCTGACATAAGCTCGAATAAATCGTGATCGTGATAGCCGCGTCGGAGTTACTATTCCAATTTCTCATACTTGCATGCAAATGCACTGATCTAGCACGCTAAACAGCGATTCCGCACAGAAATACACTTCTGAAACGAAGAATCGTCGAATCTGACATAAGCTCTAATAAGTCGTGGTCGTGCTTGCCGAATCGGAGTTTCCGTGCCAATTTCGCATACTTGCATGCAAATGCACTGATATAGCACGCGAAACAGCGATTCCGCACAGAAATACACTTCTGAAACGAAGAATCGTCGAATCTGACATAAGCTCGAATAAATCGTGATCGTGATTGCCGGGTCGGAGTTTCTATTCCAATTTCTCATAGTTGCATGCAAATGCACTGATATAGCACGCGAAACAGCGATTCCGCACAGAAATACACTTCTCAAACGAAGAATCGTCGAAACTGACATAGGCTCGAATAAATTGTGATCGTACTTGGCGGGTCGGAGTTTCTATTCCAATTTCTCATACTTGCATGCAAATGCACTGATCTAGCGCGCGAAACAGCGATTCCGCACAGTAATACACTTCTCAAACGAAGAATCGTCGAAACTGACATAGGCTCGAATAAATTGTGATCGTACTTGCCGGGTCGGAGTTTCTATTCCAATTTCGCATACTTGCATGCAAATGCACTGATATAGCACGCGAAACAGCGATTCCGCACAGAAATACACTTCTGAAACGAAGAATCGTCGAATCTGACATAAGCTCTAATAAGTCGTGGTCGTGCTTGCCGAATCGGAGTTTCCGTGCCAATTTCGCATACTTGCATGCAAATGCACTGATATAGCACGCGAAACAGCGATTCCGCACAGAAATACACTTCTGAAACGAAGAATCGTCGAATCTGACATAAGCTCGAATAAATCGTGATCGTGATTGCCGGGTCGGAGTTTCTATTCCAATTTCTCATAGTTGCATGCAAATGCACTGATATAGCACGCGAAACAGCGATTCCGCACAGAAATACACTTCTCAAACGAAGAATCGTCGAAACTGACATAGGCTCGAATAAATTGTGATCGTACTTGGCGGTTCGGAGTTTCTATTCCAATTTCTCATACTTGCATGCAAATGCACTGATCTAGCGCGCGAAACAGCGATTCCGCACAGTAATACACTTCTCAAACGAAGAATCGTCGAAACTGACATAGGCTCGAATAAATTGTGATCGTACTTGCCGGGTCGGAGTTTCTATTCCAATTTCGCATACTTGCATGCAAATGCACTGATATAGCACGCGAAACAGCGATTCCGCACAGAAATACACTTCTGAAACGAAGAATCGTCGAATCTGACATAAGCTCGAATAAATCGTGGTCGTGCTTGCCGAATCGGAGTTTCCGTGCCAATTTCGCATACTTGCATGCAAATGCACTGATCTAGCGCGCGAAACAGCGATTCCGCACAGAAATACACTTCTCAAACGAAGAATCGTCGAAACTGCCATAGGCTCGAATAAATTGTGATCCTACTTGGCGGGTCGGAGTTTCTATTCCAATTTCTCATACTTGCATGCAAATGCACAAATCTAGCGCGCGAAACAGCGATTCCGAACAGTAATACACTTCTCAAACGAAGAATCGTCGAAACTGACATAGGTTCGAATAAATTGTGATCGTACTTGCCGGGTCGGAGTTTCTATTCCAATTTCGCATACTTGCATGCAAATGCACTGATATAGCACGCGAAACAGCGATTCCGCACAGAAATACACTTCTGAAACGAAGAATCGGCGAATCTGACATAAGCTCGAATAAATCGTGGTCGTGCTTGCCGAATCGGAGTTTCCGTGCCAATTTCGCATACTTGCATGCAAATGCACTGATATAGCACGCGAAACAGGGATTCCGCACAGAAATACACTTCTGAAACGAAGAATCGTCGAATCTGACATAAGCTCGAATAAATCGTGGTCGTGCTTGCCGAATCGGAGTTTCCGTACCAATTTCGCATATTTGCATACAAATGCACTGATCTAGCACGCTAAACAGCGATTCCGTACAGAAATTCATTTGTGAAACGAATAATCGTTGAATCTGACATAAGCTCGAATAAATCATGATCGTGCTTGCCAAATCGGAGTTTTCGTGCCAATTTCGCATATTAGCATGCAAATGCACTGATCTAGCGCGCGAAACAGCGATTCCGCACAGAAATACACTTCTGAAACGAAGAATCGTCGAATCTGACATAAGCTCGAATAAATCGTGGTCGTGCTTGCCGAATCGGAGTTTCCGTGCCAATTTCGCATACTTGCATGCAAGTGCACTGATCTTGCGCGCGAAACAGCGATTCCGCACAGAAATACACTTCTCAAACGAAGAATCGTCGAAACTGACATAGGCTCGAATAAATTGTGATCCTACTTGGCGGGTCGGAGTTTCTATTCCAATTTCTCATACTTGCATGCAAATGCACAAATCTAGCGCGCGAAACAGCGATTCCGAACAGTAATACACTTCTCAAACGAAGAATCGTCGAAACTGACATAGGTTCGAATAAATTGTGATCGTACTTGCCGGGTCGGAGTTTCTATTCCAATTTCGCATACTTGCATGCAAATGCACTGATATAGCACGCGAAACAGCGATTCCGCACAGAAATACACTTCTGAAACGAAGAATCGGCGAATCTGACATAAGCTCGAATAAATCGTGGTCGTGCTTGCCGAATCGGAGTTTCCGTGCCAATTTCGCATACTTGCATGCAAATGCACTGATATAGCACGCGAAACAGCGATTCCGCACAGAAATACACTTCTGAAACGAAGAATCGTCGAATCTGACATAAGCTCGAATAAATCGTGGTCGTGCTTGCCGAATCGGTGTTTCCGTGCCAATTTCGCATACTTGCATGCAAATGCACTGATATAGCACGCGAAACAGCGATTCCGCACAGAAATACACTTCTCAAACGAAGAATCGTCGAAACTGACATAGGCTCGAATAAATTGTGATCGTACTTGCCGGGTCGGAGTTTCTATTCCAATTTCGCATACTTGCATGCAAATGCACTGATATAGCACGCGAAACAGCGATTCCGCACAGAAATACACTTCTCAAACGAAGAATCGTCGAATCTGACATAAGCTCGAATAAATCGTGGTCGTGCTTGCCGAATCGGAGTTTCCGTACCAATTTCGCATATTTTCATACAAATGCACTGATCTAGCACGCTAAACAGCGATTCCGTACAGAAATTCATTTGTGAAACGAATAATCGTCGAAACTGACATAGGCTCGAATAAATTGTGATCGTACTTGCCGGGTCGGAGTTTCTATTCCAATTTCGCATACTTGCATGCAAATGCACTGATATAGCACGCGAAACAGCGATTCCGCACAGAAATACACTTCTGAAACGAAGAATCGTCGAATCTGACATAAGCTCGAATAAATCGTGGTCGTGCTTGCCGAATCGGAGTTTCCGTGCCAATTTCGCATACTTGCATGCAAATGCACTGATATAGCACGCGAAACAGCGATTCCGCACAGAAATACACTTCTGAAACGAAGAATCGTCGAATCTGACATAAGCTCGAATAAATCGTGATCGTGATAGCCGCGTCGGAGTTACTATTCCAATTTCTCATACTTGCATGCAAATGCACTGATCTAGCGCGCGAAACAGCGATTCCGCACAGAAATACACTTCTCAAACGAAGAATCGTCGAATCTGACATAAGCTCGAATAAATCGTGGTCGTGCTTGCCGAATCGGAGTTTCCGTGCCAATTTCGCATACTTGCATGCAAATGCACTGATATAGCACGCGAAACAGCGATTCCGCACAGAAATACACTTCTGAAACGAAGAATCGTCGAATCTGACATAAGCTCGAATAAATCGTGATCGTGATTGCCGGGTCGGAGTTTCTATTCCAATTTCGCATGCATGCAAATGCACTGACATAGCACGCGAAACAGCGATTCCGCACAGAAATACACGTCTGAAACGAAGAATCGTCGAATCTGACATAAGCTCGAATAAATCGTGATCGTGATAGCCGCGTCGGAGTTACTATTCCAATTTCTCATACTTGCATGCAAATGCACTGATCTAGCACGCTAAACAGCGATTCCGCACAGAAATACACTTCTGAAACGAAGAATCGTCGAATCTGACATAAGCTCTAATAAGTCGTGGTCGTGCTTGCCGAATCGGAGTTTCCGTGCCAATTTCGCATACTTGCATGCAAATGCACTGATATAGCACGCGAAACAGCGATTCCGCACAGAAATACACTTCTGAAACGAAGAATCGTCGAATCTGACATAAGCTCGAATAAATCGTGATCGTGATTGCCGGGTCGGAGTTTCTATTCCAATTTCTCATAGTTGCATGCAAATGCACTGATATAGCACGCGAAACAGCGATTCCGCACAGAAATACACTTCTCAAACGAAGAATCGTCGAAACTGACATAGGCTCGAATAAATTGTGATCGTACTTGGCGGGTCGGAGTTTCTATTCCAATTTCTCATACTTGCATGCAAATGCACTGATCTAGCGCGCGAAACAGCGATTCCGCACAGTAATACACTTCTCAAACGAAGAATCGTCGAAACTGACATAGGCTCGAATAAATTGTGATCGTACTTGCCGGGTCGGAGTTTCTATTCCAATTTCGCATACTTGCATGCAAATGCACTGATATAGCACGCGAAACAGCGATTCCGCACAGAAATACACTTCTGAAACGAAGAATCGTCGAATCTGACATAAGCTCTAATAAGTCGTGGTCGTGCTTGCCGAATCGGAGTTTCCGTGCCAATTTCGCATACTTGCATGCAAATGCACTGATATAGCACGCGAAACAGCGATTCCGCACAGAAATACACTTCTGAAACGAAGAATCGTCGAATCTGACATAAGCTCGAATAAATCGTGATCGTGATTGCCGGGTCGGAGTTTCTATTCCAATTTCTCATAGTTGCATGCAAATGCACTGATATAGCACGCGAAACAGCGATTCCGCACAGAAATACACTTCTCAAACGAAGAATCGTCGAAACTGACATAGGCTCGAATAAATTGTGATCGTACTTGGCGGTTCGGAGTTTCTATTCCAATTTCTCATACTTGCATGCAAATGCACTGATCTAGCGCGCGAAACAGCGATTCCGCACAGTAATACACTTCTCAAACGAAGAATCGTCGAAACTGACATAGGCTCGAATAAATTGTGATCGTACTTGCCGGGTCGGAGTTTCTATTCCAATTTCGCATACTTGCATGCAAATGCACTGATATAGCACGCGAAACAGCGATTCCGCACAGAAATACACTTCTGAAACGAAGAATCGTCGAATCTGACATAAGCTCGAATAAATCGTGGTCGTGCTTGCCGAATCGGAGTTTCCGTGCCAATTTCGCATACTTGCATGCAAATGCACTGATCTAGCGCGCGAAACAGCGATTCCGCACAGAAATACACTTCTCAAACGAAGAATCGTCGAAACTGCCATAGGCTCGAATAAATTGTGATCCTACTTGGCGGGTCGGAGTTTCTATTCCAATTTCTCATACTTGCATGCAAATGCACAAATCTAGCGCGCGAAACAGCGATTCCGAACAGTAATACACTTCTCAAACGAAGAATCGTCGAAACTGACATAGGTTCGAATAAATTGTGATCGTACTTGCCGGGTCGGAGTTTCTATTCCAATTTCGCATACTTGCATGCAAATGCACTGATATAGCACGCGAAACAGCGATTCCGCACAGAAATACACTTCTGAAACGAAGAATCGGCGAATCTGACATAAGCTCGAATAAATCGTGGTCGTGCTTGCCGAATCGGAGTTTCCGTGCCAATTTCGCATACTTGCATGCAAATGCACTGATATAGCACGCGAAACAGGGATTCCGCACAGAAATACACTTCTGAAACGAAGAATCGTCGAATCTGACATAAGCTCGAATAAATCGTGGTCGTGCTTGCCGAATCGGAGTTTCCGTACCAATTTCGCATATTTGCATACAAATGCACTGATCTAGCACGCTAAACAGCGATTCCGTACAGAAATTCATTTGTGAAACGAATAATCGTTGAATCTGACATAAGCTCGAATAAATCATGATCGTGCTTGCCAAATCGGAGTTTTCGTGCCAATTTCGCATATTAGCATGCAAATGCACTGATCTAGCGCGCGAAACAGCGATTCCGCACAGAAATACACTTCTGAAACGAAGAATCGTCGAATCTGACATAAGCTCGAATAAATCGTGGTCGTGCTTGCCGAATCGGAGTTTCCGTGCCAATTTCGCATACTTGCATGCAAATGCACTGATCTTGCGCGCGAAACAGCGATTCCGCACAGAAATACACTTCTCAAACGAAGAATCGTCGAAACTGACATAGGCTCGAATAAATTGTGATCCTACTTGGCGGGTCGGAGTTTCTATTCCAATTTCTCATACTTGCATGCAAATGCACAAATCTAGCGCGCGAAACAGCGATTCCGAACAGTAATACACTTCTCAAACGAAGAATCGTCGAAACTGACATAGGTTCGAATAAATTGTGATCGTACTTGCCGGGTCGGAGTTTCTATTCCAATTTCGCATACTTGCATGCAAATGCACTGATATAGCACGCGAAACAGCGATTCCGCACAGAAATACACTTCTGAAACGAAGAATCGGCGAATCTGACATAAGCTCGAATAAATCGTGGTCGTGCTTGCCGAATCGGAGTTTCCGTGCCAATTTCGCATACTTGCATGCAAATGCACTGATATAGCACGCGAAACAGCGATTCCGCACAGAAATACACTTCTGAAACGAAGAATCGTCGAATCTGACATAAGCTCGAATAAATCGTGGTCGTGCTTGCCGAATCGGTGTTTCCGTGCCAATTTCGCATACTTGCATGCAAATGCACTGATATAGCACGCGAAACAGCGATTCCGCACAGAAATACACTTCTCAAACGAAGAATCGTCGAAACTGACATAGGCTCGAATAAATTGTGATCGTACTTGCCGGGTCGGAGTTTCTATTCCAATTTCGCATACTTGCATGCAAATGCACTGATATAGCACGCGAAACAGCGATTCCGCACAGAAATACACTTCTCAAACGAAGAATCGTCGAATCTGACATAAGCTCGAATAAATCGTGGTCGTGCTTGCCGAATCGGAGTTTCCGTACCAATTTCGCATATTTTCATACAAATGCACTGATCTAGCACGCTAAACAGCGATTCCGTACAGAAATTCATTTGTGAAACGAATAATCGTCGAAACTGACATAGGCTCGAATAAATTGTGATCGTACTTGCCGGGTCGGAG